>NW_007727561.1:78255-80145 GCF_000696425.1 Galeopterus variegatus
CAAGACGGAGCTGGCAACTTCATTTCAGACTTCTGGCCTCCTGGTCTGTGAGAGAATGCACCTCTATTATTTTAAGCCACACAATTTGTGGTATTTTATTACTGCAGCTCTAGGAAACTAAGACAGGCACCATGGATACCACAAACAGACTCAGCTTCTACCCACAGGAGCCTCCATTCTCCCCAGGAGACAGACAGGATACGGCAGTTAAAATGCAGGGTGGTGAGGCCGGCGGAGAGCTGCCTAGCGTGGAGTATCATGGAAGGCTTCCAGGAGGAGGTGAGATTTATGCTAAAGCCTAAAGGGGTCGATTGGAATTGGCTAGACAGAGGATGGGAAGAAACAGTGCTCAAGGCAGAGGGGCCAGCCAATTAGAGGGTCAAGAGGTGAGAGAGCAAATGCTGCATTGGAGGGGAGGAAAGAAACGGGCTGCTAGGAGTGCAGGAAGAGAGAGATGGAGCTGAGGAGAGATTTTCTGTCTTAGTCCTTCCAGGCTCCTAAAGCAAAATCCCATAAACTGGATAATTTATAGACAATAGAAATGCATGTCTCACAGTGCTGGAGGCTGGGAAGCCCATCATCAGGGCAGATTTGGTGCCTGGTGAAGGAAACGTTCTGGCTCATAGACAGTACCTACTCACTGTGACCTCACATGGTAGAAAGGGCAAGGGATCTCTCTGGGGTCTCAAAAAGGGCACTAATCCCATTCATGAGGACCCTAGCCCCATGACCTAATCACCCCCAAAATGCCACATCTAATACCATCACCTTGGGGATGAGGATTTCAACATAGGAATTTGAGGGGGACACAAACATTCAGACCATGGTAGTGAGGCTGGGTGAGGAGACCAGTGGGGAGGGACCCTGTAAGACAGAGTCAGTGAGCTTGGGTCTCTCTTACGAGTAGAGGGGGGTCACCGTGAGTGATATAGCCAGAGCTGTGCTTGCTTAGAGATTATTTCGGCAGCAGATGTGTTAATTGGACTGATGCCAAGTACAGCTGGAAGTGCCTTAGGGAAAAGTAAATATCACTGTAGGACTCTTCCTATTAAGGGTTGAGGGGTCCAAAGCCCCCTTCCTTTCATCCCTCACTCCTAAAATGTGGAAAACATGGTCAAA
Organism: Galeopterus variegatus; assembly: GCF_000696425.1. Taxonomy (NCBI): domain Eukaryota; kingdom Metazoa; phylum Chordata; class Mammalia; order Dermoptera; family Cynocephalidae; genus Galeopterus; species Galeopterus variegatus. The sequence goes on from NW_007727561.1 coordinate 79,375, forward strand.
GGACTTCCTGCTCATAAAGTCACAAGCCACACACATGTCTGTGAGTCCTTTCCAGGGCAGCACACCCACTCAGGGGGACAACGTCATCCCCACCTGTGGATCCGTGTCCGAAACTGAGTCCAAAGTGTTCTGCAGTTACACAGAGTCTACTGTCTAGTGTTTGTGAAGTGCCTGCTGGGTAGAAGCCCTGGACCTGCAGCAAAAGTTTTGGTCCCTGTTGTCCGGGAACACATCAGAGTCTTGCACACTCTTTGTAACATGCTTGAAGACAAGTTGAAAATGTTATCTAGTCTGCAATAACAGAACAAATGGCTCTGGAGTAATGCAGAGTAGAGTCATGGTCGGAATAGGACAGGGGCAAAAAAATAAAGATTTATTGAGCACCTACTGTATGCAGCACCCACCATGCAAAGCACTTTACAAATGGCTACCTTGTTTAATCCGCACAACTGGCCAATGATGCGAGTGTTCTCATCATGCTGAAAATACAGATGAGCAGCTTGGGCTGCAGGGAGTTGACCTGCAGAAGGTCCCACAGCTCTTGAGTGGTGCAGCTGGGCTGAAAGCTTGAATACATTTTAACCTGAAGCCCATATACTTAACCACCTACCGCATGGCCCTGACATCCTCTTCTTCCTCCTTTTTGAGTTTCAAACCCAAGGGTGGGTGAGGGAGAATCAAAGATGAGACTGAAATCAGGCAGAGGTTGAACCTCCATTTAATTCAGGCAGTTCATGGAGGGAAAGGAGCCCTCACTCCCACACATCCCTG
>NW_007727561.1:80385-92856 GCF_000696425.1 Galeopterus variegatus
CCTGGACCTGCAGCAAAAGTTTTGGTCCCTGTTGTCCGGGAACACATCAGAGTCTTGCACATTCTTTGTAACATGCTTGAAGACAAGTTGAAAATGTTATCTAGTCTGCAATAATAGAACAAATGGCTCTGGAGTAATGCAGAGTAGAGTCATGGTCGGAATAGGACAGGGGCACAAAAATAAAGATTTATTGAGCACCTACTGTATGCAGCACCCACCATGCAAAGCACTTTACAAATGGCTACCTTGTTTAATCCGCCCAACTGGCCAATGATGCGAGTGTTCTCATCATGCTGAAAATACAGATGAGCAGCTTGGGCTGCAGGGAGTTGACCTGCAGAAGGTCCCACAGCTCTTGAGTGGTGCAGCTGGGCTGAAAGCTTGAATACATTTTAACCTGAAGCCCATATACTTAACCACCTACTGCATGGCCCTGACATCCTCTTCTTCCTCCTTTTTGAGTTTCAAACCCAAGGGTGGGTGAGAGAGAATCAAAGATGAGACTGAAATCAGGCAGAGGTTGGACCTCCATTTAATTCAGGCAGTTCATGGAGGGAAAGGAGCCCTCACTCCCACACATCCCTGGGATGCAAGCACCATCCCAGTGTCTCCCCTGAAAGAGGCACCAAGTTCATCCCTCAGTGGGAAAATACATCCCAGCCATGGATTCATAAATATCCAGTCTTTTTTTAAGGGATTGCCATTCCTGGGCTGTTGAAACAGGAGATAAATCAGCTCTGCAGGCTGAGTCTGATGCTTTCGGAGATTCCACCATTCTAGTAAGAGCTACCAACCAAGGTCCCCCTACACGTGATGGGCCCTTTCCCCTTCCCTCCTTCTCTCTTCCCACTGCACACATCATGACTGCAGGCTTTATTTGAATAATAAGAAAATCAGAGGAGCATGGTAGACAGAATAACAGCTCCCTACAGCTGTCCACATGCTAATTCCTAGAACTTATGAAGATGTTATATTACATGGCACGGGGGTACTAAGGGAGCAGGTGGAATTAAGGCTGCTAGTCAGTTGACCATAGCATAGGGTGATTACTCTGGATTAAACGGTTGGATACAATGTAATCACAAGTGTCCTTGTAAGAAAAGAGTGAGGCGGAGGAGTCAGTGTCAAAATAATGTGATATGAAAAAGACCCGACCAACCATTGCTGGCACTGAAGGTGGAGGGAGCCATGAGCCACGGAATGTGGGCAGCCTCCAGAAGCTGGCAAGAGCAAGGGCATGGATCCTTCCCTGGAGCTTCCAGAAGGAACAGAGCCCTGCCCACACCTTGATGTTAGCTCAGCGAGACCCAGTTCTGAACTCTAGAGATGCAAGAAAATAAGTTTGTGTTGTTTTAAGTCACTAAATTTGTTATAATTTGCACGGCAGAAATTGGAAACTAATACTAATACAAAGAACACAGGAGAGTGGCCAAAAATGCATGTTGTCTCTAGTTTTGGCATAGTTTATTCATTCATTCACTCATTCATTCATTCACCTACTCTCATCCATAATGTTCCATGTGCCCAGCATCATGTTGGGAATATAATGGTGAACAGACAGACCTTGTAAAATTTACATTGTATCAAAAGGAATGTTCATTGAACAAATCAATACATAATTAATAATGCCACTGATTATGCACCAAGTCCATAAAATGGGAAAACTTCTTCCAAAATAGTGTACTAATTAATCTATAACAATGAGACTATGAATGCCCATTCATAGGGCTGAGAGGTGATGAGTCACAGAAAACACTGTATCAAGTAAGGGATGCTCATTCATTTGTTAATTCAAGCATTTACTGAGCACCTACTATGTGCCAGGCAAAGTGCTAGGCTCTAGGGACACCTGGACAAACAAGACAGAGTCCCTGGTTTCACAGAGTTTAAAGTCCTCTGGGGGAGATGCATTAAACAGGTATTCACACGGTTAAATATTTCATTGAAATTTTGAGACACAAAGCAGGGAGATCTAAACTGGGGAGAGCTAGGCAAGGCATCTCAGAGGAAATGTTTGGACTGGGACAGAGGACAAGGGGGACAGTGGCTCCACATGGACCTGGTAAATCCTCAGAGGGCTGATCATACACCACTCAAAAGACCAAGGGCTGCTTTAGAGCTTTCTCCTCCGAGCAGTGGGAATGCACAGAAGGGTTTCAAGCAAGAGAAGGACATAGTCAGATGCTCACAAGGAAACAAGTACCCTCCTGCTGGTCAGAAGCAGATGGGAGGGGAGGCCCCTGTGGAGACCAAGAGATGAGTCAGGAACCTATTGCTGTTGTCCAGGTAGCAACACTCGGGCACTGGCTGATGGGAGAGGCAGGGTCAGAAAAGGGTGGTTCCAGGATGGTTCACAAGGTTCTGACTTGGACAATGTCATGAGTTGAATTGTGTCCCTCAAAAAGGTATGTCCAAGTCCTAACCCCCAGTACCTGTGAATCAGCTTTCTTTGGAGATGTAATTAGTCAAGTTAAAATGGAATCATACTGGATTAGGGTGGACCCTGATCCAATGACTGTTGTCCTCATTAGAAGAGGAGAGGACAAAGAGAGACACATAGAGGAGAAGCCATATGAAGACAGAGACAGAGATTGGAGTGATGCAGCCACAAGCCACAGAATGCCAGGGATTGCTGGGAGTCACCAGAAGCTGGAAGAGGCGAGGAAGGATTCTTCCCTAAAGTCTTTAGGGAGGACATGACCCTGCCAACACCTTAACTTCAGACTTTTAGCCTCCAAAACAGAGAGAGAATAAATTTCTATTATTTTAAGCCACCCAGTTTGTGGTGATTTGCTACATGCAGTGACCAGGTGGCTGTTAATATCACCCACCTCCCTAGCCAAAGCCACCTCTCCCTGCTCTACTGCAGCCTCCTCCCAGCTGGCTCCCAGCTTCCTGCACGGCCACTCCACCATCTATTCTCCACCTGGCAGCCAGGAGATCCTGCAAACTTGCGATCGTGTCCCTCTTCTGCTCAGCCCTCCCTTTGTTTCCCGTCTTTCTCAGCATCAAGGTCCAAGTCCCTGCCTTCACTGTAGGCCCTCCATACACTCTCTGGCTTCATCTCACTCTGTTTTCTCCTCATTTGCCCTCCTCTAGCGATGCCCCAGGGCCTTTGCACTGGCTATTTCCACTGAAACCCTCCTCCCCAGGTATTCTCGTGGCTCACTCCCTCCCTATCTTTCCACCAGCTCCAAATGTCTCCTTGTCCAAGAGGCCTTCCCCAGCTCCCACCATGAATCAGCAATGCCCATCCCCACATATGCCAGTGTCCTCACCCCACTGTATTTTTCTCTATAACTCTCTTCTCCCTGTACCATGCTATTTGTTTACTTGTTCCCTTATGATCATGCATATCCATAAGGGCAGGGACTATCGGCTTTGTTTGCCGCTGTATCCTAAGCACCTAACACAGTCCCTGGTACATACAAATGTGTTAAATATCTAAATAATCAGGTAATTTACTGAGATGGGGAGCACTGAAAGAGGATCTGTTTGGAAGACTACTATGAGTTCTTTTCAATTCAATGCCACTGTTGACTGAGGCACCAATTAAACGCCTTATCATTTTTGGTAACAAAATCTAACTCTTCACTGAGGCTACAAGGTCTACTGTGTCTGGCCATGGCTACTTCTTAGTCTTTGTCTCCAGCCAGGCTCTGGGTTATTCATTTTCCATGATGCACACATGCCTCTTCTCTGTTCTCAAACATCAATGCTGCCTCAGGGCCTTTGCACTTGCCATTCCTCTGCCTGAAATTCTCCCAGCTCTCTGCATGGCCAAGTCCTTTTAATCACTCAGTTTCACCTCTATATCTCCTCCTCAGATTGGCCCCATCCAATGCCATCAGCCAAAACACTCACACACACATATCCTCTTATCACATTATCCTGTTTATTATCTTTATAGCCTTTATCACAATCAGCAAATATCTTGATTGTGTATTTGCTTTTATTGGTCTGTCTCTTACCTCTGTCCTATTAGTTTCTAGATAGCAGAATGTTGTCTCTTCTCTCTCCCACTAAATCTCCAGCATCTAGAACAGAGTAGGCATGTACCTGATACTTTAAAAATACAGAAATATTAATATTTGAGGAATTATCTATAGATACATTTTTTTATTGCACATCACTGTAACCTATAGAATCATAAAAATCTTAGAATTAGAAACAACCTTATCCAATCCAAAAATTTTTCTGATACAAAAAATCAGGGCTCAGAGAAGTTAAGTAACTTGTCCAAGGTTACACAGCTAGGAAGTGGCAGAATAAGGGCTAGAACCTTGGTCTCCTTCCAGCTGAGTTTTCTTTCTGTATATGATATAGTTCTTCTGAATTGATACTTCTATATACACTGAGGGTTCAGTTACTGATTTTTAAGGTTATCAGCCTGCTAGTAAAGTCCTAGAAGATCCTTAATTTCAACCGCAGAGGATAGCTGCTGTTAATAACCTGAAGAAAGCATGGGAGGTATGGCATGCTTTTCAGTAGGCAAACGTAACTCGCTTTAGGTTAAACCAATATAGGAATGTACCATTTGAATATAAGAAAAAAAAAAGACAAGTGATTGTTTGCTTCTAAAAGAAAATATTCTATACAAAATAGCAATTTCTAGTTCTCTGAGTTCTATCCAGCCTTGAAGCTTTTGCTCAATGTTCTTCCCTCTGCTTGGAATGCTGTTTCTCCTCCTGGTGGCCAAACTCCTGCTTATCCTTCTAAGCTCCGCTTAGAGGTCACTTCCTGGGAGGAGACTTCCCTAAGCCTCCTGTCAAGGTTAATTTTTTCTGCAATACCCCCTGGCCCCTGACACTCATTCTTCCCACAGCCTTCAGCTCACTGGTAACCAACAACCCAGTGTCTGCCTACCTTGCAAGCCCCTATGCACCACCACAGCAGGGACTTCGTCTGCCTTGACCACTCTCATATCCAAGACCCCAGCACAGTGCCCAGAACATAGTAGCTGCTCACTAACCGCCTGTGAATAACCTCAACTCCTCTTTCTTTGTATCTTGCTAAATGCCATGACCATCCAGCCCAGCACCCCTACTATGAACTTGATCAACTCATTTGTCTCCCGCCCAGTGCTGTAAATTCTACCACCTCTACAGCACCCACATCCATCCCCTCCTCTTCATGGTCACTACCAATGTCTTGGTTTAAGCTCTTATCATATCTTCTCTTGAGTACTTCAATGGCCCCCAGGATAGTTAGTTTTATGTGTCAACACAATCAGGCCACAGTGCCCAGATATTTGGCCAAACACCAATCTAGATGTTGCTGTGAAGGTATTTTGTTAGACTAAATTAACTCTTAAGTCATCAGGCTTAGAATAAAGCAGATTGCCCTCTATAATGGGGGGGGGGGGCCTTTGTTCAATCAGTTGAATGTCTTAAAAGAAAAAATACTGAGGACCCCTGAGGAAGAGGGCATTTTCTCTCCAGATTGCCTTCAGACTCAAGCTACAACATCAGCTCTTCCCTGGGCCTGCCTGCCTACCCTGCAGATTTTGGACTTCCCAGCCTCCATAATCACATGAGCCAATTCCTTAAAATAAATACCTCTCTATATACAGACAATTGGCCCTCCGTATCTGCAGGTTCTCCATCTTTAAATTCAACCAACTGTGGATCAAAAATATTCAAAAAATAAAATAACAATACAACAGTAAAAATAAAAATTAAAAACAGTACGGCATAGCAACTATTTACATAGCATTTACACTGTATTAGGAATTATGGAGGTACTTCAAAAAATTCATGGAAAATAAGATTCAAAGATAATACAAATCCTTCCATGAACTTTTTGAAGTACCCTCATATAAGTAATCTAGAGATGAATTAATATATATGGGAAGATGTACATAGGTTATATGCAAATACTGCACCATTTTACATAAGGGACTTGAGCATCTGCAGATTTTGGTATTTGCAGGGGTCCTGGAACCAGTCTCCCATGGATACCAAGGGACAACTGACTGTACGTGCGTGCTATTGGTTCTTTCTCTGAAGAACCCTGACTCAAAATCATCCTCCCAGCCTAAAGCCTTGTTCTTCCTGTCTGTTTTCTCTTCTGCATCTTTACTCATAAAGTTTCCTTTGCCGGGAATTACCTCCTTCCCAACTCACCCTGGCCCCCACACCCCAGTCCCCCAGCTTATCCCAACCCCATACAGAACTGCACATCCCAGACCGGCCAGGGTCAAGTTCTCACCCTGGCGCCCACACTCCAGTCCCCCAGCTTATCCCAACCCCATACAGAACTGCACATCCCAGACCGGCCAGGGTCAAACTTGACCCCCGGTCATGTTCTTAGCTACTCTTGCTCAATGGTACACTCACAACCTAATTCAAAATGCAGTGTGTTAGGTAAGTGAGCACTTCTACACTTTTTTATGGCAGAAATTTCCAACATATATAAAAGTAGGAAGAGTAGTATAATGAAGTCCTTCCCCATGTCCTGGCTTCAACAATTACCAAATCAAGGCTGTTCTTTCCTCCACACACACTCTCCCCCGCCCTCAACTCTTGCATTCTTTGGAAGCAAATCCCAAACGTTATATCAATTATCAATTTATTTATAAATATTTCAGAATGTATCACTAAAAGATAAGAACTCTCTGTTTTAACATAATCACACACCATTATCACACCCCAAAACTTAACAATCATCTCTCAATATTATCAAATATCCAGTCCAATATTCAGGTTTGTAGGTATCTTACAAATGGCATTAATGCTTTTTCAGATTTTTTGTCTGTTTGCTTGCTTGCCCGTTTGAATCAGAATACAAATAAGGGCCACAGATTATGACAGGCTGGTGTGTTTCTTAAAGTCTCTTTCAATCTATAGACTCCCCGGCTCCCCTCTGTGTTAGTTTCAGTTCTTCCAAAGTCAGACCAGGAGACTAGGATTTGGGTGCAAACAGTTGATTTTGGAAGTGATCCCAAGAAGCATAGTGAGGAAGTCAAGTGACACAGAGAAGGAACAAGAGCCAATAAAGTGTATGTTAATAAACAGTACCCACTGGGGACCTCTGAGACACTGTACAGCACCCCGTTCAGAACTGCCCAGCAAGAGAGCAGGAATAGGAACATCTATCCACCAATTCCCATCCCACCTTGGTGGAAGGTTGCTCCTGGGGCATGGACTCCCAGCACTTCCCTCTTACCTCATGGACAGAGCCAGACCCCTTCAGCAGCCAGAGGGACCCTCCAGCACAGACACAGGGAGCCATCAGTGTGCACAGGAGCTGTGTGCAGTAGCTGTGTGCAGCCCACCTCCAGGGCCAGCCATATGGGGAGGCACTGACAGCATCAGCTACAATCTCTATTTTTAACCTGCATTTTCTCTGTTGAAATAAACAGGTCATGCTTAGTTTCCTATTTCTGCTATAACAAATGACCATAAACTCAGTGGCTTAAAACAACACAAACTTGTGATCTTCCAACTCTGGAGAGCAGAATTCTGACATGAGTCTCACTGGGCTAAGATCAAGTTGTCATCAGGGCTGTGTTCCTTTCTGGAGGCTCTTGGGGAAAGTCCATTTCCTTACCTTTTCCAGCTTCTAGAGGCCACTTGGCTCATGGCTCTATTCCACCTTCAAAGCCAGAGACAGCCAGTTAAGTTCTCCTCATTTCACATCAATCTGATGTTAATCCTCCTACCTCCCTCTTGTACTTACAAGCACCCTCATGATTACACTGACCTACCCAGATAATCCAGAATAAATCTCCCTCATCTCAACCTTAATACCCCCTTAGCATGTAACCTAACATATTCACAGATTACAGGGATTAGGATATGACATCTTTGGAGGACCATTATTCTACCTATCACAGGTTACTTGTCCTATAAAATGTCCACAGTCTGGAGTTTGCTACTGCATCCTCATGGTGTCATTTTCACATGTTCCTCTGTCCTCCATATTTCCTGTATATTGCAGTTAGATTAAGAGACTAAATTGATACGAAGTCAAATTATTTTTGGCAAGACTACATCACGGTAGGTATTATGAATGTCCAAGTTGTAAAGAATTAGTTTATTTCACAGGATGAGGCACACATACACACTAAACAGACTGATAATTTACAGCTGCTTAGAACCAACTCTTCTGTTGCAATACACAAGGTGTCAAAAATGGAACTGGGAGACGTTTTCATAGAAAGACAGTATTAGGAAATAAAGGAAATACATTTTTTTATTCTCCATGCAGAAAAAAAAAAAAAAGTTTCTGCTCCAACTTTCAGGCAAATAATAATAACAATAAAGAAAATCTTTTCAAAGAAAAAAAAAGAAAAAAGTTTCTGCTCCAACTTTCAGGCAAATAATAATAACAATAAAGAAAATCTTTTCAAAAAATGTATTGTTTAGGGTAGAGGGAAAAATGAGAACTTTCAAAACAAGTCAAGAAATCTGTATACCCAGCATGCTTTTTTGATCAAGGGTTCTAAAAGCACATTTTATCTGTTACTCAATTTTTCTCAGCACCAAGGACTCCCAGATTCTGTATAAGATGCCCAAAACTGGCAAGCCACAAGAAGGAAGCTCCCCAGAGTGCGTTCAAAACAAAAATGAAATACAGTTACGTGTAATTTCCTCACCATTTCAGCCACTGGAAAAGCCATAGTCTCCAAATTGTCAGAAGGACAGCACTTTGCCAAGGGACATGTGAAGAAGAAATCAATCCAGCCCAGATGAGGCAAAAAAGACTAACCATTTGGCCCAAGACATGGACTTATTTTCATTTCCTTCTGTGATTGCCACTCATGTTTTTAATTTTTGAAAATTGCTTACATCTCTGGGTTTTCAAATGTCAGAGGCAGAAGATTTCTCACCTTACAGAATCTCCCAGAACCCTGTCATCAAATTACAGTCTGGCCAACAATGCCGTTAACATTTATCTATGTCACAGATGAACATCGTATTTCATAGCAACCAGTCTTTAAAAAAAAGAGCAACTTCAGACCACACGACATAGACTTGGCCAAGAGAGTGGAAAAAGCAGCAAGCAGGAGGGGGAAATATGCTTTTCAAAGAGCTTTTTAAATGGGGAGGAAGAGTCCTTGGTGATAAAATGTGGATTCTGTGGGATGAAAGCAACGTAACTTAAAAGACAGTGCAGATTTACCCACACTCAGGCACTGAGGACAAAATGGTTGAGGGTGCATTTGCAGAGTCTACCACAGTAACTGTACAAGTAAAATCTTACTACCATGATATATACTTAAGTAATATGCAATGTTTTTATTCTTTACTTCTATTGTTTTTACTAACTAAAAATATTTAATCTAAATATATACACAACAGAAAATGGGAATTTTTAATTCTATCACATAGATAAAACACTGTTAACAATACTGGGTAAGTTGTATGGTTGAGGGTGCATTTGCAGAGTCTACCACAGTAACTGTACAAGTGAAATCTTACTACCATGATATATACTTAAGTAATATGCAATGTTTTTATTCTTTACTTCTATTGTTTTTACTAACTAAAAATATTTAATCTAAATATATACACAACAGAAAATGGGAATTTTTAATTCTATCACATAGATAAAACACTGTTAACAATACTGGGTAAGTTGTTTCCAAATTTCTTTCTATACAGAGAAATATATAATCATATATGTTCATATATATGTAAAAAAAAAAGGTTACTCACACATACATAATTATATATAGCATGTGCAATAAGTTACATATCACATTTTATATGACAAAAATGTCTTCAAATATAGGATCATGTAAAACCTATCTTTCGACTTGCTTCTTTAACTTGACAATTAACTGTGGACATCTTTGCATATTGGCATATCTGTTTAGTTTGATCTTTTGAATGGCTGCACCATAGTCCATGAAAAGCAGTGCTCATTCATGTAATTTATTCCCTATCGATGGGCATTCAGGTTATCACCTTCCAAATGACCTTCTAGGGAAGAGAAAGGATGAATGTATCAAATCCCCTATCAAATAAAAGCAACGTAAAATGCACTTTTTAAAATCCTCTTTCATCAGCCTACCACATAGAACTCAGGAAATTTAAATACAGTCATTGACATTTCAGTCCATGAAACTCAAATAAAAGCAACGTAAAATGCACTTTTTAAAATCCTCTTTCGTCAGCCTACCACATAGAACTCAGGAAATTTAAATACAGTCATTGACATTTCAGTCCATGAAAGACCACATATACAACAGTGGTCCCATAAAATTACAATGGAGCTGAAACATTCCTGTTGCCTAGTGATGTTGTCGACATCATAAAGTTGTGGCACAACATATTATTCATGTATTTGTGGTCATGCTGGTGCAAACAAACCAACTGTGCTGCCATATTTTTACTGTACCTTTTCTATATTTAAATACGTTTAGATACACAGATACTTACCATTGTGATACAGTTGCCTACAGTATTCAGTACAGTAACATGCTGTACAGGTTTGTAGTCTAGGAGCAATAGGCTATATGCCACATAGCCTAGGTGTGTAGGAGTCTGTACCACCTAGGTTTGAGTAAATACACTCTATGATGTCTGCACAATGGCAAAATCACCTAACAACACATTCCTCAGAATGTAACCCCATCATTACGCAATGCATGACTGTGCTGTCCTCTCTTAACTTGGATTCTATTGGTGTCAGTTTCCTTTGCTTGTTTGCACAGAATTGAATTCATTATAATCCTTGGTATGACATATTCTTATCATTGGTTCATGCTTTTGCTTAATGATTTTGTTACTCATTTTTTAAATAATGTCATTAGTTTATAGGAGCTCTCCACCAATAACAAATCCTAGGACCCTGCAAACAACCCACATCAGCCCCTGCGGTCTAGGCAGCACATCTTCCTGCTCCTCCTACATCATGTAACCACCATCCTGAATCTCATGGTCATTGACTCTTTGCTTGCATTTTTACACTGTCTTTTTACATCTAATACGTCTTTCTAAAAATTACTTTATTTTAGTTATTTTTAGCTTTAAAAAGGGGTAGCAAGTTGTATGCAACCTCTTGGGACTTTTTTTTTTTAATATGACCTTGCCAACCATCGTCATTTGGGTTCCCCCAGAAGCTGACTTGGGACAGGGATTCTTGTGCAAGTAATCTTTGAAGGAGGTAGAGAAATGAGACAGGGAAGGACAGATGACCTATAAAAGCATATGCCTAGGAATCAACAGCTTATTTGATACAGGTTTTATTTGGGAATAATGAAAATGTTTTGGATCTAGGAAGAGGTGATGTTTCACAACATTATGAGTGTACTACCACTGACTTGTTCACTTTAAAATGGTTAATTTATGTTGTATGAATTTGTCTCAGTTTTTATAAAAGTGCATTATGAAATCAACAACTACTGTGAAAAATCGGACCTTAATCTCTTCGGGGGGAAGTCAGGGTGTGTCGTACACACTTCAGAGGTACCTCCTCCAAGCAGTGAGGGAACTGGGATGTTAATGTGACAACTCCTGTCAGTCCAAGGTTGAGAACTCTTCCCAAGGGGTATTAATTCCTTGCATGTCCCTTCCTGCATGGAGGCAACAAAGCAGGCCGATTGGTGGACACTGAAAATGCAAGCATGAGGGTCACAGGCAGAGTAGGTGTCAACAGTGCCAGCTGCATGGAAGGTCCCAGATTGTTGCCTTTACCACCCTGCACTTTTTCGTATTATGTTCCATTACTTGAAAGTACCACATTTCGTTCATCCACTTTCTCACTGATGGACATTCAGTTTGTTTCCAGCTGCTATCATGAAAAGTGCCATTAGGAATATCATTCTCTTCGGTATATATCCAGAAGAAAAATTACTAGAACATAGGATATATCACTTTTCAACATAAGGATATAACACTAAACTGTTTTTCCATAGTAGATGCACCAATTTGCATTCTCTCTGTTACTTCACATCCCTTCTAAACTTTGGTTTGTCAGATTTCTTTTTTTAATTTTTTGCCAAACAAATGAGTGTAAAATTATATCCTATTCCGGTCTTAGTATGCTTCATTATTAATAATGTTCAACATCTCTACATATATTCATTAGTAGCCATATATATTCCTACATTTGAAATGATTGTTTATATCTTTTGTCTATTTCTCTATTGGTTTGTTTTACTTATTTATTTCTAAAGCATTACTTATTTATTTCTAGAAATTCTTTACATATGCTTGACAATACTCTCCCTTGTTAGTTGTACGTATTGTGAATTCGCCCAGTATGCAATGTGTCTTTCACCTTTTTAAGAGTCTGTTGATGAGCAAAATTCTTCATTTTTATAGTCAAATTTATCAATCTTTTTTAGTTTTTAAAAAACTATCTGACCCATCAAATAAACTATGGGTCGTCTGTGCATATGGACTATTACATAGCTATTAAAAATTATTTTTTGAAAAATATTTTTTGAAACAGGAAAATGTTTGCAATTTAATGTTAAGCCAATTTAATGTTAAGCCAGTATGAAATTTTTTTTTTTTT
>NW_007727561.1:93856-119185 GCF_000696425.1 Galeopterus variegatus
CTGTTTTCTCTTCTGCATCTTTACTCATAAAGTTTCCTTTGCCGGGAATTACCTCCTTCCCAACTCACCCTGGCCCCCACACCCCAGTCCCCCAGCTTATCCCAACCCCATACAGAACTGCACATCCCAGACCGGCCAGGGTCAAACTTGACCCCCGGTCATGTTCTTAGCTACTCTTGCTCAATGGTACACTCACAACCTAATTCAAAATGCAGTGTGTTAGGTAAGTGAGCACTTCTACACTTTTTTATGGCAGAAATTTCCAACATATATAAAAGTAGGAAGAGTAGTATAATGAAGTCCTTCCCCATGTCCTGGCTTCAACAATTACCAAATCAAGGCTGTTCTTTCCTCCACACACACTCTCCCCCGCCCTCAACTCTTGCATTCTTTGGAAGCAAATCCCAAACGTTATATCAATTATCAATTTATTTATAAATATTTCAGAATGTATCACTAAAAGATAAGAACTCTCTGTTTTAACATAATCACACACCATTATCACACCCCAAAACTTAACAATCATCTCTCAATATTATCAAATATCCAGTCCAATATTCAGGTTTGTAGGTATCTTACAAATGGCATTAATGCTTTTTCAGATTTTTTGTCTGTTTGCTTGCTTGCCTGTTTGAATCAGAATACAAATAAGGGCCACAGATTATGACAGGCTGGTGTGTTTCTTAAAGTCTCTTTCAATCTATAGACTCCCCGGCTCCCCTCTGTGTTAGTTTCAGTTCTTCCAAAGTCAGACCAGGAGACTAGGATTTGGGTGCAAACAGTTGATTTTGGAAGTGATCCCAAGAAGCATAGTGAGGAAGTCAAGTGACACAGAGAAGGAACAAGAGCCAATAAAGTGTATGTTAATAAACAGTACCCACTGGGGACCTCTGAGACACTGTACAGCACCCCGTTCAGAACTGCCCAGCAAGAGAGCAGGAATAGGAACATCTATCCACCAATTCCCATCCCACCTTGGTGGAAGGTTGCTCCTGGGGCATGGACTCCCAGCACTTCCCTCTTACCTCATGGACAGAGCCAGACCCCTTCAGCAGCCAGAGGGACCCTCCAGCACAGACACAGGGAGCCATCAGTGTGCACAGGAGCTGTGTGCAGTAGCTGTGTGCAGCCCACCTCCAGGGCCAGCCATATGGGGAGGCACTGACAGCATCAGCTACAATCTCTATTTTTAACCTGCATTTTCTCTGTTGAAATAAACAGGTCATGCTTAGTTTCCTATTTCTGCTATAACAAATGACCATAAACTCAGTGGCTTAAAACAACACAAACTTGTGATCTTCCAACTCTGGAGAGCAGAATTCTGACATGAGTCTCACTGGGCTAAGATCAAGTTGTCATCAGGGCTGTGTTCCTTTCTGGAGGCTCTTGGGGAAAGTCCATTTCCTTACCTTTTCCAGCTTCTAGAGGCCACTTGGCTCATGGCTCTATTCCACCTTCAAAGCCAGAGACAGCCAGTTAAGTTCTCCTCATTTCACATCAATCTGATGTTAATCCTCCTACCTCCCTCTTGTACTTACAAGCACCCTCATGATTACACTGACCTACCCAGATAATCCAGAATAAATCTCCCTCATCTCAACCTTAATACCCCCTTAGCATGTAACCTAACATATTCACAGATTACAGGGATTAGGATATGACATCTTTGGAGGACCATTATTCTACCTATCACAGGTTACTTGTCCTATAAAATGTCCACAGTCTGGAGTTTGCTACTGCATCCTCATGGTGTCATTTTCACATGTTCCTCTGTCCTCCATATTTCCTGTATATTGCAGTTAGATTAAGAGACTAAATTGATACGAAGTCAAATTATTTTTGGCAAGACTACATCACGGTAGGTATTATGAATGTCCAAGTTGTAAAGAATTAGTTTATTTCACAGGATGAGGCACACATACACACTAAACAGACTGATAATTTACAGCTGCTTAGAACCAACTCTTCTGTTGCAATACACAAGGTGTCAAAAATGGAACTGGGAGACGTTTTCATAGAAAGACAGTATTAGGAAATAAAGGAAATACATTTTTTTATTCTCCATGCAGGAAAAAAAAAGAAAAAAGTTTCTGCTCCAACTTTCAGGCAAATAATAATAACAATAAAGAAAATCTTTTCAAAAAATGTATTGTTTAGGGTAGAGGGAAAAATGAGAACTTTCAAAACAAGTCAAGAAATCTGTATACCCAGCATGCTTTTTTGATCAAGGGTTCTAAAAGCACATTTTATCTGTTACTCAATTTTTCTCAGCACCAAGGACTCCCAGATTCTGTATAAGATGCCCAAAACTGGCAAGCCACAAGAAGGAAGCTCCCCAGAGTGCGTTCAAAACAAAAATGAAATACAGTTACGTGTAATTTCCTCACCATTTCAGCCACTGGAAAAGCCATAGTCTCCAAATTGTCAGAAGGACAGCACTTTGCCAAGGGACATGTGAAGAAGAAATCAATCCAGCCCAGATGAGGCAAAAAAGACTAACCATTTGGCCCAAGACATGGACTTATTTTCATTTCCTTCTGTGATTGCCACTCATGTTTTTAATTTTTGAAAATTGCTTACATCTCTGGGTTTTCAAATGTCAGAGGCAGAAGATTTCTCACCTTACAGAATCTCCCAGAACCCTGTCATCAAATTACAGTCTGGCCAACAATGCCGTTAACATTTATCTATGTCACAGATGAACATCGTATTTCATAGCAACCAGTCTTTAAAAAAAAGAGCAACTTCAGACCACACGACATAGACTTGGCCAAGAGAGTGGAAAAAGCAGCAAGCAGGAGGGGGAAATATGCTTTTCAAAGAGCTTTTTAAATGGGGAGGAAGAGTCCTTGGTGATAAAATGTGGATTCTGTGGGATGAAAGCAACGTAACTTAAAAGACAGTGCAGATTTACCCACACTCAGGCACTGAGGACAAAATGGTTGAGGGTGCATTTGCAGAGTCTACCACAGTAACTGTACAAGTGAAATCTTACTACCATGATATATACTTAAGTAATATGCAATGTTTTTATTCTTTACTTCTATTGTTTTTACTAACTAAAAATATTTAATCTAAATATATACACAACAGAAAATGGGAATTTTTAATTCTATCACATAGATAAAACACTGTTAACAATACTGGGTAAGTTGTTTCCAAATTTCTTTCTATACAGAGAAATATATAATCATATATGTTCATATATATGTAAAAAAAAAAGGTTACTCACACATACATAATTATATATAGCATGTGCAATAAGTTACATATCACATTTTATATGACAAAAATGTCTTCAAATATAGGATCATGTAAAACCTATCTTTCGACTTGCTTCTTTAACTTGACAATTAACTGTGGACATCTTTGCATATTGGCATATCTGTTTAGTTTGATCTTTTGAATGGCTGCACCATAGTCCATGAAAAGCAGTGCTCATTCATGTAATTTATTCCCTATCGATGGGCATTCAGGTTATCACCTTCCAAATGACCTTCTAGGGAAGAGAAAGGATGAATGTATCAAATCCCCTATCAAATAAAAGCAACGTAAAATGCACTTTTTAAAATCCTCTTTCATCAGCCTACCACATAGAACTCAGGAAATTTAAATACAGTCATTGACATTTCAGTCCATGAAAGACCACATATACAACAGTGGTCCCATAAAATTACAATGGAGCTGAAACATTCCTGTTGCCTAGTGATGTTGTCGACATCATAAAGTTGTGGCACAACATATTATTCATGTATTTGTGGTCATGCTGGTGCAAACAAACCAACTGTGCTGCCATATTTTTACTGTACCTTTTCTATATTTAAATACGTTTAGATACACAGATACTTACCATTGTGATACAGTTGCCTACAGTATTCAGTACAGTAACATGCTGTACAGGTTTGTAGTCTAGGAGCAATAGGCTATATGCCACATAGCCTAGGTGTGTAGGAGTCTGTACCACCTAGGTTTGAGTAAATACACTCTATGATGTCTGCACAATGGCAAAATCACCTAACAACACATTCCTCAGAATGTAACCCCATCATTACGCAATGCATGACTGTGCTGTCCTCTCTTAACTTGGATTCTATTGGTGTCAGTTTCCTTTGCTTGTTTGCACAGAATTGAATTCATTATAATCCTTGGTATGACATATTCTTATCATTGGTTCATGCTTTTGCTTAATGATTTTGTTACTCATTTTTTAAATAATGTCATTAGTTTATAGGAGCTCTCCACCAATAACAAATCCTAGGACCCTGCAAACAACCCACATCAGCCCCTGCGGTCTAGGCAGCACATCTTCCTGCTCCTCCTACATCATGTAACCACCATCCTGAATCTCATGGTCATTGACTCTTTGCTTGCATTTTTACACTGTCTTTTTACATCTAATACGTCTTTCTAAAAATTACTTTATTTTAGTTATTTTTAGCTTTAAAAAGGGGTAGCAAGTTGTATGCAACCTCTTGGGACTTTTTTTTTTTAATATGACCTTGCCAACCATCGTCATTTGGGTTCCCCCAGAAGCTGACTTGGGACAGGGATTCTTGTGCAAGTAATCTTTGAAGGAGGTAGAGAAATGAGACAGGGAAGGACAGATGACCTATAAAAGCATATGCCTAGGAATCAACAGCTTATTTGATACAGGTTTTATTTGGGAATAATGAAAATGTTTTGGATCTAGGAAGAGGTGATGTTTCACAACATTATGAGTGTACTACCACTGACTTGTTCACTTTAAAATGGTTAATTTATGTTGTATGAATTTGTCTCAGTTTTTATAAAAGTGCATTATGAAATCAACAACTACTGTGAAAAATCGGACCTTAATCTCTTCGGGGGGAAGTCAGGGTGTGTCGTACACACTTCAGAGGTACCTCCTCCAAGCAGTGAGGGAACTGGGATGTTAATGTGACAACTCCTGTCAGTCCAAGGTTGAGAACTCTTCCCAAGGGGTATTAATTCCTTGCATGTCCCTTCCTGCATGGAGGCAACAAAGCAGGCCGATTGGTGGACACTGAAAATGCAAGCATGAGGGTCACAGGCAGAGTAGGTGTCAACAGTGCCAGCTGCATGGAAGGTCCCAGATTGTTGCCTTTACCACCCTGCACTTTTTCGTATTATGTTCCATTACTTGAAAGTACCACATTTCGTTCATCCACTTTCTCACTGATGGACATTCAGTTTGTTTCCAGCTGCTATCATGAAAAGTGCCATTAGGAATATCATTCTCTTCGGTATATATCCAGAAGAAAAATTACTAGAACATAGGATATATCACTTTTCAACATAAGGATATAACACTAAACTGTTTTTCCATAGTAGATGCACCAATTTGCATTCTCTCTGTTACTTCACATCCCTTCTAAACTTTGGTTTGTCAGATTTCTTTTTTTAATTTTTTGCCAAACAAATGAGTGTAAAATTATATCCTATTCCGGTCTTAGTATGCTTCATTATTAATAATGTTCAACATCTCTACATATATTCATTAGTAGCCATATATATTCCTACATTTGAAATGATTGTTTATATCTTTTGTCTATTTCTCTATTGGTTTGTTTTACTTATTTATTTCTAAAGCATTACTTATTTATTTCTAGAAATTCTTTACATATGCTTGACAATACTCTCCCTTGTTAGTTGTACGTATTGTGAATTCGCCCAGTATGCAATGTGTCTTTCACCTTTTTAAGAGTCTGTTGATGAGCAAAATTCTTCATTTTTATAGTCAAATTTATCAATCTTTTTTAGTTTTTAAAAAACTATCTGACCCATCAAATAAACTATGGGTCGTCTGTGCATATGGACTATTACATAGCTATTAAAAATTATTTTTTGAAAAATATTTTTTGAAACAGGAAAATGTTTGCAATTTAATGTTAAGCCAATTTAATGTTAAGCCAGTATGAAATTTTTTTTTTTTTTCCTTTTTTTGTCTTTTTTCGTGACCGGCAACGGATCGCAACCCTCAGTGTCACGCCCGTACCGGACCGGGACCGGCAACGGGATCGCAACCCTCAGTGTTGCGCCCACACCTTGCTCAGCCAGTGAGCGGCCGGTCTGTATGTGGGATCCGAACCCTCGGCGGGAGCGCCACCGCGCTCCCAAGCGGCGCACTGTAGCAGTGCGCCACCGGGCCGGCCGCCAGTATGAAATTTTTAAGTTTGATAATACACTATGTTGGTGAGCTTGTGGACAAATAAGCACTGTCATTCATTGCTGGTAGAGGGTATAAATTGGTACAACCTCTATGACATGAGATTTGGCAATGTCTATCAATACTTTAAATGTAAGTCTACTTTGACCTAGCAACTCCTCTTTGGTATATTTATCCAACCAACATCCTCACATGTGTGCCAGGAGACATACATATGATAATATTCACTGCAGCACTGGTTAAGAGCAAGAGATAAAATTATGAAAGAGCCATACAATAGAATACCATGTAGCTGTTAAAAAGAACAAAGTACTCTATACATATTGTAACAAAATCATCTCCAAGTCACATTAAGTAAAAAGAGCATGAGAGTATCATATATCATTTGCATTAAAAGCATTTCATGCTATGTAAATTATTTACATGTACTATTTGCATAGAATATCTCTGGCTGCAAGAAACAAGTAATTAATTGCTTTCCAGGAGAAGACCTCTTTAGGAAGTAACTATCATTATTATATCCACTAGAGAGGAGACAAGTGAGAACAGACACTTCTGAAGCCTCAGTGGGACAAAATGAATCCAGTGAGATCATCTCTATTAAAGCATGCTGAGTTTCTTGGCTGTTGTCTCTAAGCCCAACTTTATGGAATAACAATAGCACCTACACCATAGAGGGGTTTTGCAGTTAAATGAGACCCAATAAGCAGAAAGTTGCTCCACACAGATGCTCAATAA
The DNA here is from genome assembly GCF_000696425.1 of Galeopterus variegatus. Classification (NCBI taxonomy): domain Eukaryota; kingdom Metazoa; phylum Chordata; class Mammalia; order Dermoptera; family Cynocephalidae; genus Galeopterus; species Galeopterus variegatus. Next base: position 100,761 of record NW_007727561.1, read on the forward strand.
ATAGAAGCTAGTTTTTTATAGCAATTTTATTAGTAGCATAGTTTATTTTGCAGCTTATCTCACTTGGTTTTGCCAACAGCACTGTGACTTAAATAAGGCAAGAATGATTGCTATCACATCCATTTTACAGAAAACTGAGGTTCTGAAAGGTGTAGTTGACAGGGGCTCTTCACCCAGCTTTGGAGAGCACAGAGGAGGCTTCCTGGAGATGGTGGTCCCCATCTGCTAGGTAACTGAGATCAAATCCTGGCTCTGCCCCCTCATTCTCTGTAGAACCCTAAGCAAGTTACTTCATCTCTTTGTGCCTCAGTTTTGGCATCTATGACATGGGAACACAAAAAGTATGGCATCCTAGAATGGTGAAGATGAGATGAATGAACATGTCAACTACTGCAACTAGTGATCCTTTTAAAACATAAATCAGATCCTTCACTCTTCAGCTCGAACCTTTCCATTGGCTCCCATCTCATTTGCAATAAAATCTAAAATCCTTACAGTGGATGACACAGCCTGGTTGTCCAACTACTTCCCTCTCTGTTCTCATCCTTTGGCTCGCTCCGGCTCCATCAACTGGCTTCGTGGCTGCAGGACACACCAAGCTCACCTTGCCTCCAGGCCTTTGGACACTTTATTCCCTCTGCCAGGAATGCCCTTCCCACAGATAACTGCAAGGCTCCCCGTTGCCTCTTCAGATCTTGCACAACTGACACCTCTCAAGCCACCCTCCCCATCACCCTCTACCTCCTTGTCCTACTGGGTTATTTCTTGCTAGCATGTCTCACCACCAAGCATACACATACCTGTGTATTTGTGTGTTCATTTCTTGTCTGTCTCTCCCAGTCTGAAATTGAAGCTTGATGAGGACAGGAACATGCTCTGTTTTGTGCAGTGATGCCTCCCGACACTTAGGACAGTGCCTCGCACCTCGCGGGCCCTGCACGAATGCTAGCTCTCCCGAGAGGCGGGAGGGAAGGCATGTCAGGCCATGGGCACAGCACAGACAAAGGCATGGTAGTGGGGAACAGAGCATGATCTGAGCAGGGAAGCACGATCTGAGCAGGGAACCACGATCTGAGCAGGGAACCGAGCAGGGAACCATATGCAGTTGGTTTGACCTGGCCCCACCACCTCAGGGGACATGGCCTCTGCTTACCTCTAAGATAGCTCAGGCACATGGATTCCTTAGAAGCCCAACTAAGATGCTTGGGTCTGACTTCTTCAGCCTCAGCTCTGTTTGCTCCCTCATCTGTTCCTGAGGCCACTGTGCCTGTCTCTTGCCCCAAGGCTGGGGCGCAGACAGCCAGGGCTGGGGACCCCTCAGTCCCAGCTAGCAGGTTTGATATTGGGGGGGTGGGAGCTTTGGAGGGCCTGTATCTAACAAAATGAGTGGAACATTTTGCGTGGAGCAGAGAGGAGAAACCTCCTAAGGAGAAAGCTGCCTTGTGGAGAATTCAAAGACCACAGCAAATAAACAGAAAAAAAAACTGAAAAGAGTTCCATCTCCTCCTTAATGCCCCTTTAAGAAAGAGACCTTGGAGCTCAGGCTGGAGGTCACAGCAGGAAACCAAAAACATACGGAAGGGGCTGCCCAAACAAATAATCATTTATTAAGGTACTTATCTCCACAGCAGGATATCAACATGGGGGTGGGAGCAGAGCCACCTTTAAAAGAGAGAGGGGGTTAAAAAAAAAAAAAAAAAAAGCTTAATTTGAAACACTTCTCTCCAGAAGAGACCAGTAAGAACCCAGCCTGTCAGCCTCATTTCAAACCTCCCAGGAAAAGGAAGAACAGCGAACAGCTTTCTAGAACCTTCTGGAGCAGAAAGAAAGACAAGAAATTGAGAGACCATCTCCAGGCCACCACACTGGCTTCCTCCAAATCTGTGCCCATAAGACTTTTCTCTGAATTTCTGGCTGGGGCTAAGATGATAGAGCCCAGCAGCACATTTTGTTTCTGCAAAGGGAGGTTATCTTTGGAATGGAGCCAAGAGAAGTTTCAAAAAGGTCATGGCCCTGGGCAGAGCATCCAAGATGGGGTTTCCCCAAGAGCCAAACTAGCTTAGGCACCACTGCTTCCGCTGCTTCCCTTTCTTGAAAGCTTCATGTTCTCTCCTTCCATGGAGGCTGTGCAGGGTTTTCTCCCTTTGCCTGGAGTGTTCTCTCCCACCATCCTCTCCATCACCACCACCAGCCCCCCTCGACCTGAGGAACTCTTTTTCTGTCTTTTAGATGTTGGTTCACCCAGGAAAGCCTTTCCTGATCACTCTGACCAACAGCTGAGATGCCTTCTATAGACTCTTACGTACCCTCCGTCTCCCCAAACTGCATATTGCTCCCTGCTTATCACAGCTGCGTTTCATATTTTCTACAAGTGCAATTGTTTATTACACCTCTTCTCCATTGCTTCTGTTGTGCTCAACATTATAGCCATAGTGCACGACACATAGTAGGCCCTCAATTAATACATGTTGAATGAATGAATAAATGGACCCTCTGGGAAAATATGGGAATATACCTCAGTCTGCTAGGCAGGTTCCAAACACTTCAATGAGTGAATGAATGAATGAATGAGTAAATGAATAAATGAGTGAATGAATGAATAAATGAATAAGTGATTGAATGACTGAACGAGCCAGTAAAAGAGAGAATGAGTGAGTAATTATGGCTCCCTCAGGGGCGGCCCTATTAGTTAATACCTTTTTTCTGTGTGTCCTTTTCTCTGGATGTAGACAGAGAAAGAGATAGGAGAAACTGGCACGAATATGACTCTAATTAAAAGGCAGGGCAGGAGACGGAGTGTATTTCCTGAAGGGGCACCTGGTAGGGGGGTGGTCTTCCAGGCAGAAGCTGACCCCTAACGGGCAGCTCTGTCCCTGACCCCTTTCACCTTCCCTTGTTCTGATCTTTATGGGGCCGTCTGCCTTTTAGCATCAAAGGAGACAGCAGGGCCGTGATTTGTCCCACAACAGCTCTATAAAAATGTAATTACCCAATAACCTGCTGTCTGCAAAACAAACCATCTTCCTGTTTCTTCTCCCATAAAAAGCATTTGACAACCCTGTTCTATCAGCTTATAAAACCTGGAGAGATTTGGCCTAGCCCCTCTGAAATGAAAACGTTCAGGGGGAGAGTCCCAAGTAGGGAGAAACATACCTCTGACCCTCCAGGCAGTTGCTTCAAAGTCACTGGAGGTTTTCAGATATGGCAAGGAGAGCAACTCATCTTGGAAAGACATAGGACAGGACAATGCAAATCTCACCTACAAGGGGCAGGGGACTTGGAAATACTAAGAGCCCAGGCCTGTGGCAGGCATACTCACAGCTCACCAGAAGGTCATTCCTTCATTTATTCACTCAACAGATATTTATCAGGCACCTGTGATGTGCTAGGCATTAGATTAAGTCAAGTACAATGGATGCTAGTCCTTCAAGAAACTCACATCTATATACTATGCATTTATTTTAAACAATGATGGAGCACTTTGATCTGAATTTCTTGACATGCAAAAGGTACATATAATCAATCATCATATGGATGAAGCAGGTTATAAAACAGTAAGGACAGTGTGGCTTTGTTTTGATTTTTTTTTCACTGAAAGAAAAAAACAACAGAATTGGGGGAGTGTGATAGACCTGTTCTATATCTTGATTGTGTCTCTATGTAGTGGGCTGAAGTGTTTCTTTATGTATATCTTCTATTGTCATAGAAGATATACGAATGGCCAATAAGCACCTGGAAAGAAGCTCACCATCGTTAGTCATTAGGGAAATGCAAATCGAAACCACAGTGAGATATCACTTCACACCCATTAGGATGGCTGTCATCGAAAGGTCAAACCATGACAAGTGTTGGTGAAGGTGTGGAGAAATGAGAACCCTGTGTGCTGCTGGTGGGAGCGTGCAATGGTGCAGCCGCTGAGGAAAACAGTCTAGTGGCCCTAAAATTATCATGTGACCTAGCAATTTCAGTCCTAGGTGTATACCCAAAAGAACTGAAAGCAGGGACTCAAATAGACACTTGTAAGTCAGTGTTCATAGCAGTGTTATTCACAACAGCCAAAAAGTGCTCATCAGCCAATGAGTAGATAAGCAAACTGTGGTATAACCACACGTTGGAATACTATTCAGCCATAAAAAGGAATAAAATTCTGATACATGCAACAACATGGATGAACCTTGAAAACAGTAGGCTGAGTGCAAGAAGCCAGACACAAAATGTCAAAGACTGTATGATTCCACTTACACAGCGTACCTAGGAACAGGCAAATTTACAGAAACAAAAAGTAGAATAGAAGTTACCAAGGGCTGGGGGGAGGTGGAGGGGGGGTAGTGATGAGCACAGAGTTTCTGTCTGGGATGACGATGAAGAAGTTCTGGAGATGGGTAGTGGTGGTGGTTACACGACATCATAGATGTCCTTAATGCCACTGAATTGTACACTTAAAATGACAAGTTTTATGTTAACCATATTTTATGTTATCTATATTATTTATAGATAATAGGGAGGAATGCCTAGATGTTACCGGGGATGTGGAGTGGTTTTGTTTTCTTTTTTATAATTTTCAGTGTTTCTAATACTTGTTTTACTATGAATATGTAAGTGTATTGTATAAGGAGCTCACGNCATCGTTAGTCATTAGGGAAATGCAAATCGAAACCACAGTGAGATATCACTTCACACCCATTGGGATGGCTGTCATCAAAAGGTCAAACCATGACAAGTGTTGGTGAAGGTGTGGAGAAATGAGAACCCTGTGTGCTGCTGGTGGGAGCGTGCAATGGTGCAGCCACTGAGGAAAACAGTCTAGTGGCCCTAAAATTATCATGTGACCTAGCAATTTCAGTCCTAGGTGTATACCCAAAAGAACTGAAAGCAGGGACTCAAATAGACACTTGTAAGTCAGTGTTCATAGCACTGTTATTCACAACAGCCAAAAAGTGCTCATCAGCCAATGAGTAGATAAGCAAACTGTGGTATAACCACACGTTGGAATACTATTCAGCCATAAAAAGGAATAAAATTCTGATACATGCAACAACATGGATGAACCTTGAAAACAGTAGGCTGAGTGCAAGAAGCCAGACACAAAATGTCAAAGACTGTATGATTCCACTTACACAGCGTACCTAGGAACAGGCAAATTTACAGAAACAAAAAGTAGAATAGAAGTTACCAAGGGCTGGGGGGAGGTGGAGGGGGGGTAGTGATGAGCACAGAGTTTCTGTCTGGGATGACGATGAAGAAGTTCTGGAGATGGGTAGTGGTGGTGGTTACACGACATCATAGATGTCCTTAATGCCACTGAATTGTACACTTAAAATGACAAGTTTTATGTTAACCATATTTTATGTTATCTATATTATTTATAGATAATAGGGAGGAATGCCTAGATGTTACCGGGGATGTGGAGTGGTTTTGTTTTCTTTTTTATAATTTTCAGTGTTTCTAATACTTGTTTTACTATGAATATGTAAGTGTATTGTATAAGGAGCTCACGTCTGGTGGGGGAAACAGATAAGGAAATCAGCTACTGTGTGTAGTGTACGCGCAGAGCGGAGGACATCTACATCGGATTGAAGGGTGACACACAAGGGTCTCCAGAGAGCAGTCAATAAGCAAGAATGAGCCAAGCAAAGAGGTGGAGGTGGAGGAGAGAGGGCACCGCGGGGAGAACTGGCATTGAAAGTGTCCCCATTTCATCAACCGAGTGACCGGGTCAGAGAGGTTAATCAGCCTTAAGTTCCTCATCTGTGAAATGCTGACAATAATCCTTAATATCTCATAAGGTTATGGGGAGATTAAGAGAGACGATGTGTATAAAGGAATTCACAGAAAGTTCAACATGGGTTATGCACTAGAAAATGCTAGTTATTGTTACTGCCAGTGTCATTGTAATCAGCTGCAGCCAGACTGCTGGGTTTGAATCTTGGCCTGGCCACTTACTTGCTGTGTGTCCTTGGGTGAGTTAGTTAACCTTTCTGTGCCTCAGTTTCCTATTCTGTAAAATGGGCATAAATAATACAAGGGTACTTCAGAACGTTTTTGGAAAAATAGAATTTAAAGAAAATATGAATCTTTCCATGAACTTTTTGAAGTACTTAACCCTTAGAGTGTTATAAGGGTTAAATGAGTTAATACATGTAAATCGATTACAACAGTGCCTAGCATATGGTAAAGACTATATAAGAATCTGCTATTATTATTTTTAATGGCTATAAAGGACAAGAAACTTCTGGAAATATTACAAAAGAGAAAGGGAATGACTAAAAGTGCCTGGGGAAAGAGCAATGTAAGAACCATCTTCACTGAAATAAAAAGCAAATAAAGACTCTGGGAAAAAAACAAAGGAAAATCACAAATCAGAAAATAAATTTTCTTATGATGATGGGATTACATTTTGGACCAAGATATTGTAGCTAACAAAATTGAGTTAAAATGGAGTTTGACTAAGTGAAAAGATGCTGAAAAGGCATAAAAGAGTCAGGCTTGAAAGGCTGAACATAAGTCAACCTCTTTGTTAGAGAAAGCTTCACTGTATTCAACATTTGGAATTGATGACTTGGTGGTTTCCTTTAGGGAAGAAAATATCTCGACACTTCTTGATCAGTCCTCCTTCCTACCCCCTCGCCTTTAATGGTGCTCTGTGTCAGTCTAAAGTCCCTCCTTGAGCACCAATGGGTCTTCATGTGCAGACAATATTCAGAGTATTAGCAGTTTCAAGAGCTCAGAGTAGTATCTGCCACCTTCACGAAGATGCAGGCAATTCTACCACATAAGCACCTTTTATATGCAGTCACAAATCATCATTCAACAAATTCCAGAGTTTCAAAGCTGTGGTGTAAATTTCCCAGCCAGAAGAACAGCATGGGAGCCTTCAGTGCTGGGTTTCAAACCTCTAGACTCCCTGGAACCACTGTCTGAGGTTCTGGCAGCAGCAGTACGGCCCTTTCATCCTTCTAAGGGATATGGATGGTGTGTTAAGCCAGTGAGAGACAGAATGTGGTCTATGAATGGAAGCTACAGAGTGTACTTCAAGGCTCTTAGGTCTGCTTTGAAATTTTGAATGGCAAATCTCTGCTTCTCACTCTTCTGCATTATCGTCTTTTAAATGGGTGCAGCAATGTTTTGTTCTGGCACAGAATAAAAGGTCTTAATGTTTTGGGGAAAGGGAAACTGGATCAGTAAGACACCTATAAATATTGGGATTTTATTTTCAAATGTTTTGGGGAAAGGGAAACTGGATCAGTAAGACACCTATAAATATTGGGATTTTATTTTGCATTTAAGGGAAAGAATTGGAAGCATCCTTTTATCCATTAGTAATACATTCAACTTCAAGTAATAGAATACCTCACTATGGTGCATTAGTTTAATCGGGGTTCCTTTTTCTTATATAACAAGAATTTCAGATGTGGTCAACTGCATGTTCTAGTTCTGCAGATCAGTCATGTCTTGACCAAGGTTTCAACAAAATAGCTACTGCAGTTCCAGCCATCGCATCCCAATTCAAAACAGGAAAAAGGTGAAAGAGGAAAAGGGCTGCATCTGTCCCCTTTTCTAGGAGTATAAATTTTTTCCCAGAATCTCTTGCAACAGAACTTTTGGACAGACCTGGGTCGCATGCTGTCGCAGTTGCAAGGAAAGCTGGGTAATTTGGGAACAGACCTTAGACCAATTATGATCCATAACCTAGATCTGGGCTCATTGCTGCTCTGAACAAAACCTGGATGCTCTTATCAAGGGGGAAGAGGCAATGGATATAAGGTAGGCAACTAAGAGTCTGACCCACCCCTCAATCCAGACACAAGCACAACTTTGGTGGCCAAAAGAAGTAATCAAGGAAACAAAAGAAAAGGACCAAATGAAGCAAAAATGATAATAATGTGATACCACTAATTTCTTGAAGGAGAACTGACAAATCTTTTATGTTTTCACCTAAAACCAGGATATATTTTAAGACCTTGTGAAATGTAAAATCAGTGAAGGCAATATTTGCAGAGGTGCTCTGAAAGAATTCACATGAGTAAGCAGTCAGATTCCAAGCTAGTTGTCTAATGAACATTTCTAAATCTTACTGGATTACTCCGATGAGAAAGGATATTTTTCCCAATTCATAAAATCCACAATGATACATAAGAGAAAACTTGGCACAACTTATTGAGCCAGTGGATATTTATTGAGTAGACATGGTTCCTACCCTCACGGAACATACAGTCTAGTAAGACTGATAAATACTCACGTAAATAAATGTAACACTATATACGAGCCCTCTATTTAGGGCTGTGAAACAGAAGTACGGGGTGCTCTGAGGAAGCAGAAAAACCTAATTCAAGCCGAGTATGATCAAGATAATGATTAGGAGCGCAGACTTTGGAATCTGGGTCAACTTCCCAACATGGCATCATTTCCAAGCCTAGTGAACATGAATATTCATAAAAACAGGTATTTACTGAGCATGTATTATACAAATGCTAGACACAAAATTCAGCATTTTAGTCACCATGGCCACCGTTTGAGGTTGCCTAGCCCCATTTTAAAGAGAGGACAATCAGGGATAGAAATTTACTTACCTGAGGTCACAAAGTCAGCAAGTGGAGAAAGATGGATGAACTTGTCTTACATCTTCTGCTAAAGCCGAGTCATTCAACCTCCCTAAGTCTGTTTTCTCACTTGTACAGAAACTGGGGGGTTGTTGTATCTACCTCAAAGGCTGGTAGAGAGCATTAGGTAAAATGATCTGTGGGGAACCATACCTTGCACACAGCAAGTATCCAATAGCTGATAACTACTTATTCAATACTGAGATCCTGTGGTCCATTTGGTCTTTTCTCTATGTCCGTTTGGCCTGGACAGTCTTTGAACCTAGCCACGTCAACTGACCAAACTTTATAAGGGATAGAATCTCAGGAATCAGAAGACACCAAAACATTCATTCTTTTTCCTTTCTATGCAAATCAGGAAACGCCTAGGTTAACGCCTAACAACCTATACAAGAAGAAATAAGTCAAAGAGCGATGAGAACTTTAGTTCAAAATAAAGCGACACAAAACAACTCCCAGATCTCTTCAAAGCAATAGTGATCAGGTAAGTTCTCAAAATTAGATCCAACAACTTTTGCCTGTTTTGAATCATGAAGAAATTTCTCAAGCAATGAAATTGGGGACATATATCTTGAATCACTTGGGGCTCAGTGGCCTCATTAAGCCAAGCCAATAAGAGGAGTTATTTAAGCAAATGCATGAAAGCCATTTATTATTTAGCATTTTATAGTCGCAGAGGGCTGTCCCATTCTCTAGCCCTGTGACCCCTTATTACTTATTAATTTTTTCAGAGCCTCAGCTGATAGACAGGCATCCTTGGGCACTTGGAATGAGCAGGTGTTCCCATTTTACAGAAAACAAAGGTGAGGCAAGGAGAAAATCCTTCTTATAGAAGAGTGAAGCAAGGCATGGTTTATCACTGTTTATCAGCTAAGGAGACGAAAGCAGGGACTGATTTGGAAACTGAGCCAAACATGGGTAAATTTGCCCCAGATCAACCAAGACAGCCACCCATAAGTTCCGCTCTCAGAGTCCATAGACTCAGCCAGTCCTGTGCAGGAATCAGAGCTTCATGGAGTTCAGAGGATAATTAATAGCAATGACAACAATAATAAGGGTTATAGAAGCTACTGTTCTGTACTGAGCCCTTGCTATGTTCCAGGCACTGAGCTAAGCCCTTTGTATTCACCTCCTCCAATAACCTTATGATGTAAATACTATTTACATAAACCCCCATTTTATAGATGAATAAACTAAGGCACAAAGATGATACGTAACTTGCTGAGCATTCCTTGAAGAAGCAGCTGCAGGATCAGGATTTGAACCTAGGCTTTCTCAACCCTGTGACTGCCTTTCTGGGAGGTTGTAAAGGTTCAACGAATTTAAGAACTTTTTGTCATGAATCGCAGCCCATTATTAACATCAAGGGGGAAAAAATACCTTAATCTACATTTTTTAGGAACATGAGCAAAAGAGTCAGCGCCCCAAGTTGCCACCATATATTGGGAGCTTTCTGCTTGCCAGCCAATATGCAAAGCACATCACACACCTGCTCTTACGTAACGTTCCTACCAGCCCTATGAAGAGGAGGGATCCTTACTCCACTTCACAGGTGAGGAACTTGAACTTGAGAGGTTAAGTTAACCCGTGTGTGGCACAACCCATATTCCACATCATGCTGTCTTGCTTCCTCAAAGAGGCCTTGGATCAGATATACTTTCAAACCACTCCTTTCAGTGGAGAAATCTGGAAGAAACTTGCATCTCCATGAAAATGGGAATCAGGAACTTGGAAAGACCCAATTATCCCACTTGAGTCCCAGACCCTTCTCCCCTGGCCCCCAACCCAGCTGCTATGAGTCTCCCAGGAATTCTGGAAAGCCCAGTGGATTTGGGACCCTGTGTTAGTGTGTGTGTTAGTCCAGCTCCTGTGAGATGCAGACACCACAGTGGAATCACACAGGCAAGTGTTTTACTGGGGGAAATGCCCGTGCAAGAGAAAACAGGAAAGGAGCTGGAAGAGGCTGAGATAGAGGCACATCCAACCATGAGTGAAGGGGAGAGGCAAGGAAGGTTCGGTGCAAGTGTCCTGGGGACCCGTGCAGCCCAAGGAAGGATTTGTAAGGCCCTTGTGGAGTCCAGGAGTAAAGTCACCATCAGAGGAGGCCCATGTCTCTCCCAGGAATAGGCCTGCCTCAGTATCCCTCCTTGCTCAGTCACTGGCTGGGAGCAGACCGTGGATGGCCAGGCCTGGCACCAATGGACGTCGGAGCAGCAGGTGGAGCCTTGGAAAGCCATACTCCCTGTAGTTGGAGGTATGCAAGGCTTATTCTCATGGCCATTGCAAACACCTTGAAGGTCTATAGAAACTCAAAGCAGGCAAGTGTCCCCAAGGCCGCCCCAACCCAACCTTCTGGCTTGGATGACACTGTAATCTAGCTGTCTTGGGAAGTGGTGAAGTCCCACCTGTGACCACCCAGCTGCCAGCGGAGAGGATGAGAGCCTCCACTGGGGAGACAACATGTGGACCAGCTCAGCCCTGCAATGGGCAGTTTGTGCTGGAGGCAGCTGGATCCAGTCACTGGGCACAAGGGTGGGAGGAGGAAAGGAAAGAGAAAGAATAGAAAAAGTCTGGCTGGGCTCCACACCCCAGGCAACCGGATGCACAGCTTTCCCCATCAGCACCATGCTTCTCTGGCGCTTAGCAGGTTGGTGCATGTGGGTGGGCCAGCTTGTGTCTCAGTGGAGTTCAGCCTAAAGTGGGGTCAAATACACTAGGGGTTAAAGGCTCAGAGTTTGAGTCAGGCCAATGTGTATTTGAATTCTCACCTCCATCCCTGACTCCCTGGGTGGACTTGGGAAGGTCAAGTCACCTCACTGAGTCTCAGTTTACCCAGCTGTAAAATGGACTCAAGAAGAAGACACCACCCCCCAGAGCTCTTGCAGAGAATACAGGAGAGAAAGTTTGTAAAGGCATTTGCCTGGATCTGCACCATGTAGTCACCCAATATGTGGTATCCTGAGTCCCATTTCACACATCAAGGAAATGAGAAAATACCCACTTCATAGAATTGCTGTAAAGATGGAGGGAGATCACATATATCATACATTTAGCGTAGACACTGGCACAGGGACACTATTATGACTACATTAGTATTACAAATAATAACCAAAGTAATTATCTTCCAACAGATCCATCGATTTGGGACAAATGGATCAGCTCGGTGTGTCAAAGTTCAATCGGGCTTATCATCTTTATTACATTATCAGTCAGTGCCTCACCTGGAAGCAAATAACAGACTCAAACTGGATAGTTCCATGAAGGCACTACAGTCAGCCCTTTGTATCCACAGGGGACGGGTTCCAGAACCTCCGTGGATACCAAAATCTGGGGATGCTCAAGTGTCTGATATAAAATGGTGCAGTATTTGCATATAACCTATGCTCATCTGCCTAATACACTTTAAATCCTCTCTAGATTACTTATAATACCTAATGCAATGTCAATGCTATGTAAATAGTTGTTATACTGTATTTTTTATTTGTATTACTTTTTATTGTTGTATTGTTACTTTTGCTGTTTTTTTCTTCCAAACATTTTCAATCCACAGTTGGTGCAGTCTGTAAATGTGGAACCCCCAGATACAAAGGGCGACTGTATTTACAAAGATGTGCTAAGTGTGGGGACAGCACCACCACAGAGCTAGGACAGCATGGCCTGTCACCATCATCCCGAAGGCCTGCAGGGCAAGGAGAGGGGGCAGCTTCTGGACCCCCAGGAGAGGGCTGTCTGCAGAGGGGCTGCTTGTCAGGGGCCGTGACCTTAAGCTGAGGCAACCCATGGTGACCCCCACAGCAAGGGAGCTGGGGGATAAATGCCGACCCCTGATCTCCTCCCTTTCTTTAATTTCCTGCCTGTGGTCCCACTGGCTGAAGCCACCAGGAAGACAGGGCCACAGTTGTCACTGTCCGTGCAGTGACCAAGATCAGCACCCCTGTGCAGGGAGCAGCATGGAGAAGGGTGGACCGTGGATCCAGAGGGGCAATGGGAAGATACCTGGCTCATTACCTAAATCAGCTGGGTGACACCGACTGCTCAGGGACCCCAGAGTCTGAGACTCCCATGTTCCCACGTGTTCTCGGGTTTGTGCGTAATTGTGATATTTGAGCATTGGCAGACACCAGGCATGTTAAGAAAAAAGGCATGTGCAAGAACCTATAAGCAACACCTAGGTATTGAACACCTGCAACATGTGGCGCCCTGATGGACAAGCCACAGCAGGTCATCCCCACCAGAGCACTGCATGGCACAGAGGACACCGACAAGAAAACAGGCAACAGAATGTCATATGACAGACAAAGATGGGGAAACTATGGGAGCTCACAGCAAGGGTGCTGTTCCCAGTTCGCAGCACCCGGGAAGGCTTCCTGGAGAAAGGGATGCCTATCTGGGATGGGAAGGAAGAGGTCAGAAGAGCAGGTCAAGGTCCTGGAAGCAAGAGGGAGGGGGGCATGAAAATAGCTTTAAATAGCTCCTCTGGCTCGAGTGCAGTGTTTGAGGCAGCAGCAGTAAGAGATGAGGCTGGAAAGGTGGGCCAGGCCGGGTCATGCAGGGCCTCCCAAACCACGGAAATGAACTTGGGCAGGAGCCTAGGGGCAACAGCAAACCATGGAAGACTTTTAAGCAGGTGGGTGGCATTGTCCCCAGATTCAGAGTGTTCTAAGTGTCACGTGTACAAGATTCCATACCTAGCCAAGAGACAGAGACAGAGAAAGAGAGAGAGAGAGGACCCACATGTGTCAGGAGGGATCAAGTGTGTAGAAGTGGAGCTTTGCCTAGAACCCAGAGATGGGGTAGGAGTGTGTCTAGTATCTAATTTCTGCTGGCATAAGCAGCCGAGAGAAGCACATGTGGGACCTGACCTGGGAGGAGGTCAAAGTGACCTACAAACAGCTGAACATTCCTGATCATTCTATTTCCAAACCAGAGGTTGTGTCCAGAGCTCAGCAACCTCTCCCCCTCTACAGAGTCCACCCACAGCCATAATCTCCCATACACTGCCCCCTCCCCTCCCCTCGCCCAACTCACCCAGGGGGTGGACTCTGAAGATGACACCACACAGCTTACTCAGAAGACAGAAATGTGATCTGCCCTCTTGGGGGCTGGCGCTACTAGGGGGGCAGTGAGCTGCCAGGTATGATTAGACTAAGCCCCAGCAACAGGCTCTTTGCCCCATTCATGTCAGCACCCTTTGCCTGGCATCTGTTTCTGGTGCCTAACCAGCAAAGCTTTATCCGACTACTGACCTGGAAGAGCCTCTCAGCAGAGAAAGGCCTGTAGTTTGCTTCTCTTATGAGCACAGCCATGGTTGTTACCCTAGGAAAATCAATAATAACAAATAACTAATAATAATGATTAAAAATAATAACAGAAGTAATAATCATGCAATCATAGCAACCACCTTTTGAGCATAAAGTTTGCAGCAGGTACTTGGCAAGGTACTTAACACACGTTATCTCATTTGATCCACTCGACAACCCTATGAGGAAGGTAGTATCCTTTTTGCAGATGATGAAAGTAAGGTTCAGAGAGCACTAAGTGATAAAAGCAGAAAGCAAACTCAGGTTTTCTGGACTTCCAAGCACAGATTCTTAATTGCTGTATCCTAAGAATCTCCCCTCCCACCCGACAGCAGCAACTTCTTCTTGAGATCTGCTTCTGAGATGTGCTGGCATTATTCCAGCTTGTGAGTGACTTCCCATCTGTAACTAGAATTGTGAGAGTTGGATTCACTGGATTCTAACCCAAAATCATTAGGCCTTTGTCCTCCAGTTTGACGCAGCCTTGCGTACATGATGGTCATAGTAGGAGCAAAGTGAAAAGGAAAATTGGCCTGTGACCTTGGGAGGCATTGAAGGTGTTTAGTGAAGACGGTGAAACCAGTGGAGCTGGACACTACTTTGATATTTTGTAACAGGCCCCACACATAAGTACTCAGAACCACAAGGCACATATTGAGCCCCTGCTGGACACAGTGGGCTGCTTGTGGCACTGTACAGAATGCAGAGGGAAAACGGTGATTCCCTGGGAGGGTCTGATCACTGAGAAGGAACCTGCACTTCTAATGGTTACAAACTGCTGTTCTGTGGTTTCTGGAATGGGCAGGTGAGTTGGGAAAGTGGATGTCCTTGTCTCCCAGCATTCAGCACCCACTGTTTTCCCACATCCTCACAAAACCAGCATTCTCTGCAGCTTTTCCCAGCTCCATCTATCCTTGAGGTGGGAACAAATCTCCCCCTTGTAACTTCAGAACAACTGGCATCATTCGGGGCAGACATGCACGCAGAGGCTGAGAACGTCTTCTCTGATAGGATTCAGCTCAACCCCTCTTATATCAAAAGCTTTGTTTACTCATTAGTGGAGCTCTGGACACCAGCAGCAGACAGACTGGCTCCAGGGCATTTAAAAGGTCAAGAATCGAGGGCCCAGGAAGGCAGATCGGCTGGGATTCTGACCAACAGAGCATCCAGGAATGAGGGCGGTTTTCTAAATGCACCAACAATGTGCTTTGTCCTAGAAGACAATGTGACCCGGTGGTCAGAGGCAAGCCTCTCTAGGAAATGTTCTTTCTCTCCAGTCTGAGATGGCCAACAACCTGCAATCGGAAGTCTTGCCCAAATCACTTTGACCTTGGGGAATCAGAGACTGCTTGGGGAAACTTTCTTGGAAACACTCCTGCCTTGGGGGAAACTGAGGCAATAAAAATGTTTAAAACCTGCCATAGTCCTGAAACCCACATGATCCCCAAGAGTAATCTCTTATTTCAACTGAGTGGGATAGTAATCACTTAAACGTAGTAAGCAGAGACTTTTTAACTCCCTTTCATGCACCAGACACTTCCACTAAATGTTCTACCTGCATTATCTCATTTAATAAAACAACCCTAAGAGGTACCTACTTTTTATCCCCATGTAACAGGTGAGGTTCAGAGAGGTTCAATCATTCACCCATAGTGATCCAGCTAGCTAAGTGGCAGAGCTGGGATTTGAACCCAGATCTCTCTGAATCCAGGTTGTCGTGATCCCACTACAGTGGGAGGAAATGGCTATAATCTAGCATTTGGGAATTATAAGGGTGTTGGGGCAGTAAGTGTGGTGAAGCCCAGATCGGAAGGAAAGGGTATTTTTGGTTTTTGTTTGTTTTTCCCAGCACAGTTCAAGAGAAAAGGTGCCCTGACAGGCTGAACTGGTCAGACCAGGGGTAATATTGCGGTGGACTTAGAAGACAGCTGGATGACTCATCACCTGAATGTTTTATAGCTGGTGGAAAACGCAAAGAGAGAAACTTGTTGGCTAGTATCTTAGAAGAAAAAACTCCTTGCTTTATAAATGTGGAAACTGAGACACAGATGAAAAGTGTTCTGCCCAAATATGGACTGGGATCACTGGTTTCTCCTGGTTTCTAGAACACTGCTTTTTCAGATATCAACATTAGCAACAACGACAATAATAATAGCAACCAACATTATACTGAGTGCCTCCTATGCATCACGCTCTGTCCTAAGTATTTTATATGCGTTACATTGTTCAATCTCCACCAAAGCCTCACGGGCAAGTTCTAAGGCTTAGAGAGGTTGGGTCAATTGCCTAAATCACACAGCAAGTAAAGGGCAGAGATAAGATTTTAAAACTTAGACAGCCTGACTCCAGAATCCAATCTCATAACTCCTATACTATGCTTCCTCTATAGAATAGCATTCAGTCCACAAACTGTGATTAAGCACCCACAATGTTCTGGAAGAATGAGACCCCACCTATCTTCCATGAGCTAAGCAGTTCACCAAAGAGACAGACACATAGGTAATTAATTACAGTGTAAAGATGATTTAGTTGGGGAGGAAGCAAATCACAGTCTAAGTGAGCGTGACAAAGATGATCAAGAGACGTTATATAAGTTTTGAGGGATAAGTAGGAGTTTACCAAATGGAGAGGGGAAAGGCATTCCAGCAGAGGGAACAGGAAAGCATGCGGCAAGAGCTATGACGCATGACGTGGCTCTAGAGAACAAGAAATGCTAATTGGCGAGGGGTATGAAGTAGGCAATGGAAAGGGGTGCAGCCGAGGAAAAACCCCAAATGTCTATCAATAGGTAAATGGATTTTTTTAAAAAGTGTAGTGTAACTCGACAATGGAATACTACTCTACAACAAAAAGAAACAACTAACACAAGCAACAATATGGGCAAATCTAAAAAGATTATATTGAGTGAAAGAAACCAGACACAAAAGAATACATACTGTATGATTCCGTTTAAATAAAATTCTAGAACAGACAAAACTAAGTGATAGTGATAGAAATCAAGAACAGGGCTGACTCTGTGGGGGAGGGGTTGACTAGAAAGGAAACGAGGACACTTCAGGGTCCTGGGGATGTTTTATATCTTGATTGCAGTCATGGTTACATGAGTGTGTAAATCTGTCAAAATCCGTAAAGTCAAACTGGTAAGACTTGGGCATTTTATTAAGTGTAAATCATACCATAGTTTGAAAAGAGAGCATGCAGAAGAAAGAAGAAGAGACAGAGATTAAAAGGCTTGACTTGGGTCCAAGTCTGAAGGACTATATATGCTTTGATATGGAAATTAGACTCTGGAGGACAGGAGGGCAGGTGTTGAGATGTTTAAGCAGAGGGGTAATATGACATGACTTGAATTTGAGAAAGGTCACTCTGGGCTCAAAAGGAGGATAGAGAATGAGGTAACGTCAAGGAGGACCGTAAGGAGGCTGGTACCCGAAAGATGCTACCGGTTCAATTAAGGTAGCTGCCGTAGTGATACAGAGAAGAAGGGATGGGGTCATTGAGGAGGCAGAATTTGGAATGCCTAGATATCAGCTGGATGTGGGAGGTGAGGGACAGGGAATGGCTGTGAATGACTGAGGTTTCTGGGTGACCAGGTAAATGTCAGCATCTTTAACAGAAATAGGACTTTTTTTGAAGGAGACATTTCTGGGGACACTAGAGGGAGTCACAGCAATGAGTTTAGGTTAGATTTACACATGTGAATTTGAGGGGCTTATGGGACAGCCAGGGGAAGATGTCCAGGGGGGTAGAAGAATAAGGAGTCAGGAGAGAGATTAGGGACAGAGAGAGAGACACACAAGAAACAAGGGTAGTAGCCAGTCTACAAGTTGCCATTGAGAACATGCATCCTGTATGCTTCATGTCTCTTAATCCCCACAATAGCCCCCAAACAATATATCTCCATGAGTTGCTCAAAATCACCCAACTGGTAAGGGGAGGAGCCAGGATTCAAAGTCAGGCTAGCTGATGCCAGTGTTGAGAAAGGTTCCCAGTCACCATGCCGCAAGAGTGGATACAAGCCCTCCAGGTGAGCATGTGCCTCAAGCCTGGCGCCAGAGCCGTGTTCTGCCTCCTTGATAAATCAACCAAATCAATAAAACCTGATTGAGATCCTCAGTCTTCAGGAAACATGCAGTTTTAAAGGACAGGGTCCCTTCCATCTAGGAGCTTACACACAAATTCCAGGCCATCTTTGTACTCTTTTATTTGAGGAACCCTATGTACCATGAAGGGATTTCTCTAGGCTAACTTCAGACCTGGTACCCAAAATAGATTCACCTCTCACTATAATCCAATTCTGGGCCCATTGTGTACAACCCAGTCTTGTATAGGTAGCAGCAACCTAAGTCTGTTCTGAAGACACAGTTCTTTCACATATTCACTCAACAAGTGTATATTAATTTCCCAGTATGTGCTAGGCATTGTGATAGGCACTGGTGAATGCAAATGTTTAAAAAGATAGTGCTTAGGGCCGGCCCGGTGGTGCACTGCTACAGTGCGCCGCTTGGGAGCGCGGCGGCGCTCC
>NW_007727561.1:119547-119919 GCF_000696425.1 Galeopterus variegatus
GAAAAAAAAAAAAAAAAAAAAAAAAAAAAGATAGTGCTTAAAGTATCAGCAAAGCAAGGGCACCGTGAAACTGAGGCAAAAATCTTCCTTAAGAATTTCATATTTTATATCCTCTGTAGTTACTAACATGTATTGTATACTTGAAACTTGCTAAGAGAGTAGATTTTAAGTGTTCTCAATACACACAAAAATGATAAACATCTGAGATAATACATATGTTAATTAGCTTGATTTAGCCATTCCACAATGTATACATATATCAAAACATCATGTTGTGCACCATAAGTATATAGAACTTTTTTAATTAAAAAATAAATAAAATATACTTTTTAAATGAGTTTCAATAACAAAAGAAAAAAAACTAAAAAAAAA
>NW_007727561.1:120481-123674 GCF_000696425.1 Galeopterus variegatus
AATAAATAAAATATACTTTTTAAATGAGTTTCAATAACAAAAGAAAAAAAACTAAAAAAAAAAACAAAAAAAAACACAAGTAATCACCATAGCAAAAATCAGAATTAAAATGGCATCATAATATTACCACTAATGTGGGTCTCCAACTAGACCAAGAAAAAGACATTGGACCTCTGTCTTTCTGGAACTAGATGAAATATATGTTAAGGAAGGTCTGAGTATGGTAGAGTTTCTGAGTCAGACAGGACTTGATTCAAATCCCAGCTCTGGTAATTTCCATCTGTATGAGCTTTAAATGATGAGTCCTGGTTTTTTTATCTGTAAAATTTAGATAGGAACATCTCGTTCTTAGAGTTGTTATATGGTTTTCATAAAGAAATGTCAATAAAGTGTATGGTCTAAGTCAATATAAATGGAACCTTCTATTATGAGATTTTCCTTCTTGACTGTGTTAGTTACCAATTGCTACATAAGAAAAAATCACTGTGAACCTAATATCTTAAAAGAACACATGTTGATTATGTCACTGTTTCTATGAATCAAAAATTCTGGCATCATTTACCTAGGGTCCTTGTTTTAGAGTCTCTCACAAGCCCAAAATCAAGGCATTGGCCAGGATTGGGGTCTCATGTGAAAGCTCAATGGGGGAAGATTCGGCTTCCAAGCTCACTTGTGTTGTTGTTGGCAGGATTCAGTTCCTTTGGGCTATTGGGTGAGAGCCTCAATTCAAGCTGGCTGATAGCCAGAATCCACCCTCAGTTCCTTGTCACATGGGCCTCCCCAACACAGCAACTTGCTTTATCAAACTCAGCAAGGGAGACAGTCTGCGAGCAAGATGCCAGTTGCAATCTAACATAATGTAATCATGGAAATGACAGCCCGTTGCCTTTTCCATAGTCTACTGGTTAGAAGCAAGTCACAGGTTCTGGCCGCACTCAAGGGGAGAGGAATCACACAAGAACTTGAACGTCAGGAGGTGGGATCACTAGGGCCCATCTTAGGGACTTTCTACCACACCGGTGGATGTCTCTCTCTTATTCAGCAGAGCTTCCCACTACTGGCACATCAAAAAGGATGCACCTGCTCTTCAGCCCAAAAGACCCAAAAGACCAGTAGCATTAAGACCCCTCCAATACGGCAGACTGGATTGGCCACCAGCTGGAAAGCACTGGCAACTCCAATGTTCCGTCTTTGAACAGCACCAAGTAGAGACAAGTATTTGCATCTGAGATACAAACAAGCATGTGCTTCATGATCTAATTAGATGTGTTATCTCTCCTAGAAGCAGACTGAGAGGGACAGGCCAGGTAAATGGCATAAAGAACAATCATGATTTGTAATAATGAATATGCTAATGGTAATTTAGAAAATAAAAATAAGTAAAATAAATAAACAAAAGCCGATTGAACTTTGCTTATAAATGCTTTCATAACAAGAAGGTGGCCTGTTTGAGATTAGGCAGAGTCACATAGAACTCAGAACCCCTTTGAGCCCAAATTACATTTATTCACTCAGCAGATATTTAGGAAACATTTACTTAGCATCAGCACTGTTATAGGGATTGAGTGTACTGTTATAAATAAAACGTGTAAACCCTCTGACTTCGTGGAGTTCACATTCTATTGGAAGGACCAGGAGCAGGGGTCGGGGAGAGACAGAGTAAAATAAATATACACTATTTTCTGTAATATCAATAATGTAGAAAATGTGATTCCATTATAAAGTGTAAGCATGAAATTTTAAATCCATGGTTTATTTCCAAATATGAGAATTTCTTTTAAAAGATTATTAGCAATTCCAGAAACTATTGCCCCAGCAGAACCAAGGTTCTCGAAATTTAAATTAATTTTTTAAAATGATGAAAATCTAAATTGAGGTGGTAATTACGTGAATGTATACACTTGTCATAACTCACTGAAATGCTACGTTTAGAAAGTGTGCATTTATTGCATGTATAATTTATTAATTACACATACAATAAAAGAAAGAAATAAAACTGGAGAAACAAATAAAAATTAATTTCAGAAAAAAGCTATTTAAGAAGTACCACGACTGAAGAAAGGTTTTCCTAATTTGGCATTTTCATCAAGAGATCACAAATTATCTGAAAATATTGATTATAACCACATAGTCAGTCATTATACCAAAATGAAAGCAAGAAAACAGATTCTTACATTATAAATATACAGCAACTTGTGAATAATATATATACCTTGTTTTTATTGCTCACTCAAGCATCATTAGCCCCTTAACTGAACACCAAGTTTTGCACATTAGATGTTTTGCTCATTATCAGTTATATAAAAACCATATCATTGCTTTAAACATTTAACATTTAAACATGTTGTTTTGAGATGTGTATGTCAAGAATGGAGCCCAGGACATTTTCAGCACTTTGTCAGTTTGTGTTATAACATTTAAATTTTAGACATTTAGTTCCTACTCAGTAGCTCCCCTTCCGCCTCAGAATGTAACACAGTGCAGATGTCAGAATCAAAGGCACAAGAATCACGAAGTTAAATCCAGTTGTGCCCTGCACAGCTGTGTGACCTGGGTTGAGGCACTCACCACTCACAGCCTCAGTTTTCTCACCTGCAAAATGGAACCGACAATAGAATATACTTCATAGGGATACAGGGATGTTGGGAGAAATAAATGAGCTAATTGTCTGTACCCCAGTTAGCATGGGGTTGACAGGCAGTAAACCCTAAAAATAAACTAGCTATCATTAGTGTGTTGGTGGAAACAAGGAAGCCTCCAGCCCTTCTTTGAAAATAATTCATTCTGGGTGTACATGGTAGGGCAAGCCTGGGAGAGAGGGAGTTCAGAGAACTGGGAATAACTGTGGAGTATCAGGTTGGATTGGAATCCAAGGCAGAGGCAGGAGGAATCAGCAGAGAGAACAGAGCAGAGGCTTCAGGTGCCTGAGGGTTGATGGTTTATGAGTTCACTGGGGCTCAGCTCTACCACTGTTCAGACAAGGCTGACTCTGTTTGTCATTCTGACAGGGCCCAGACCTGCCTAGGAACCGAGGACCACTGTGTCACAGACACTGGTGGCCATGAACACCATGGGGGACCTTGTCAAAATGCAAATTTCCAGGACCCATCCCCAGACTTTCTGATTCAGCAGGTCCCAGATGGAACCCAAGACTGAATTTTTTTACAAATATCTGTTTGGGGGCAAATCCAAA
>NW_007727561.1:124294-126761 GCF_000696425.1 Galeopterus variegatus
TGATCAGTTAGAGTCCCTGGGACCTCTGCATCCCCCAGGAGGGACAGGGATTCACAGAAGACCGCCTTCTCACTTCTAGCTAGGATGGGGCTCCCATATCAGACAAGCACACTGGAACCACCAGACATAGGAATCACAGTGCATCAAATAGAAGGAGACAGAAGTAGATGAAACCACTAGATCTAGAGCAGGGGTTGGCAACATTTTTCTGGAAAGGACCAGATAGTAAATATTTCAGTCTCTTCAGGCCAGCAGTCTCTGTGGCAACTATTCAACTCTGTCTTTGTGGCACAAAAGCAGTTATAGGTGATGCACAGATGTGGCTGTGTTCCAATAAAACTTTATTTACAAAAACAGACAGTGGGCCAGATGTGGCCCCTGAGCCATAAGTTTGCCAACCCCTAATCTGGATTCAGATGAAATGGTGGTTAAGCTTCAGCTCCATTGTACTGTGTGTCCTCACATAAGTCACCTAACTTCTCTGAGCCTCAGTCTCCTCACAAGCAAATTCAGAAAAGTAATACTACCAGCTTCACAGTGTTCCTGTGGGGATTGTTAAATCAGAGGTTAGCACTGTTCCTGGAACTCAGAAAACCATGATAAAAGTCAGCTATTACTAATGTCTGGTCCAGACTGCCAAGGTTTCAACCACGGTGCTGTGGTCTGAATGTGTCCCCCCAAAATTCATATATTGAAATCCTAACCCCCAATGTGAGGGGGGACCTTCAGGAGGTGATTAGGTCATGAGGGTAGAGACCTCATGAATGGGACTAGTGTGCTGTGGTCTGAATGTGTCCCCCCAAAATTCATATATTGAAATCCTAACCCCCAATGTGATACTATTAGGAGGTGGGACCTTCAGGAGGTGATTAGGTCATGAGGGTAGAGTCCTCATGAATGGGACTAGCGCCCTTATAAAGAAAGCCCCAGAGAGCTGCCTTTTCCCTTCCACCATGTAAGGATGCAGCTAGAAGATACTCTCTATGAACCAGAAAGCAGACCCTCACCAGACACCAAATCTGCCAGAGCCTTGACTGTGAACTTCCCAGCCTCCAGAACTGCGAGCAATAAATTTCTGTTGTTTACAAGCCACCCAGTCTATGGCTATTTTGTTACAACAGCCCAAATGGACTAAGACATATGGCCCCACCCCTTCCAAGCTGGGTGACCTTGGGCATATGATGTAACTTCTCTGTGCCTCAGTTTCCTATATCTAAAGTAGGTATAATAATAGTTGTAAGAACTAAATGAGACAAGAAATGCAAGGAGCTTAGAATAATGCACGTAAAGCGCTCAAAATTAGCTTGAGTTATTATTTTTGTTGTATCATGATCATATATTATTGTTTTATCATTATTATATCATATAGTTTCTCACAGAGAAGAGATTAAATAAAGGAGTAAGAGAGAGAATCCCTTTGCACAAGCAAAGAAGACAGCAGCAGAAGGCTGGCCTTACTGGCCTTTTGCCAAAGACACTGATTGTAGAAATGTCTTTCTTCACGCTCACAAGCCAGAGACAAACCCAGCGCAGAGACAAACAGGGCCAAAGCTGAGTAGTATTCATCACGTTTAATTCTGTTTCTAAATTCTTACTAAAGATGAAATACCACACCTACAGTCTCCTTGGGAGCTTTGAGACGAAGCTCTACGAAAGGGCAAAAAAAGCTGGCCTATTTTAACATACAGATGATTTTTATCTGGTTTTAATCTTGGTTTTGTATTGGTTTCATCCTTTATTTAGTCTCCAAAATTTGCCATCAGCCTGCCAAAGACCAGTGATGCCTCAGCAAATATGTTTTCTTTTTCTGTTAATTTCCATATTAAGGTCTACGTAGACGGGTATACGGGTGTTCTCCCAACACGCACAGAAGCCAACACAATTAACTTCCCTTAAAGGAAATTCAATCGCCTTTGCAGAAAATGGTTCTTGAGCCCTTCTCTAAGTTGATACAGCAAACACACAAAAGTCCAAACAGCACTAAAGTAATTAAAGCAGCTGGGATTGATTGGGGTTCTGAGTGACCTTTTGGTAACTTACCTACGCCTGCCATTTAGAGAAAGAATAATTTATGATGCAAGTCAAAGTGCAGAAAACCAAGGCAGACAGAGAGAGAACTCTGATTAGCCTTGGAGGGGGAACTGTCAGGAAGGGCCCCCGAGCCCCTGTGAAAACAAAGGCAGTGAACGCTAGCTTCGCCCAGACCCAGACGCCTGCGGTTCCCAGAGCGCGTCTGCTCTGCTGGTTTGGAGAATCCAAGAATTTCAGAGCCAGGAAGGCTTTACATGCCTAACTGAGCCCATTCATTTGACAAATGAGGAAACTGAGGCTTAGAGCAGGGGTTGATGTGCTCTGGATTAGATTCTAGGTCACCTGCACACCAAGTGCAAATATTGTACCACTTTGTCTGGACAATTGTACTCAAACCAGAGGGAAGGAACTTTGACCCCCAAAACGTCCTTTATTT
>NW_007727561.1:127191-154390 GCF_000696425.1 Galeopterus variegatus
AGGAAACTGAGGCTTAGAGCAGGGGTTGACGTGCTCTGGATTAGATTCTAGGTCACCTGCACACCAAGTGCAAATATTGTACCACTTTGTCTGGACAATTGTACTCAAACCAGAGGGAAGGAACTTTGACCCCCAAAACGTCCTTTATTTGTCAATTCCAAATAAATTTGTAATTAAAAATCACAAATTTTCAATTAAAATTACAAATTTAATTTGTAGAATACAAGCTCCATGAGGGCATGGATTTTTTTTTTTTTTTTTTTTTTTTTTTTTTTTTTTTTTTTTCTGTTTTGTTTATCTCTGTTACTCCAGCACCTACAATAGTGGCTGGCATATAGTAGACACTCAATATATTTTTGTGCAATGAGATTTCAGGAGTAACTGTCTCTGGACTCATGTATCTCTTGATGCATGGGTTAGTACAGGGCTGTGTAGGCTCTGTACCCCAAACGGTGCTCATTTTGGGAACCAAGTCATGGAAACGAGAGATCTAGATGCTCAATGTATTTTGCTGGCACTGAAGGATTAGTTCACAACCTCTCATTCAACAGTTCCTGAGATGCGGACGACCACTGGTAAAGTCTGCGCAGCTAGAAGATATGACTAAATGGTTGGGATTTCCTGTAATGCATTCCCACAAGTGCCCTGCCTTGGCTTTTGCTGTTACTTCCACGCGGGAGACTTTTCACCTACCTCTGAGTTGTCACACCCCGTCCACGCTTTAAACCCCAGCTCATGTGCAGCCTCCTCCAGGAAGCTCTCTTTGCCTTCTCCTACACAGAAGCAATTCCTCCCTCTTTAAGCTAACTCCCACACAGCCTTTGGGACTTTGCTTAAATGCCACTTTGGCAGAGGGGAAGGGGAATCCTTCCCTGAACCTCTGGATGAAGTTAGATTTTCCTACTCCCTGTACTTTTACTCTCATAACACCAACTACATTTTATTTATTATCCATCTTCTTCCCTGTGGACAGTAAGCTTCATGAAGACAGAGACTACATCTGTCCTCATCTGCCATTTTATCCCCAGAACCTAGCACAGTGCCTTGCCCACAAAAGGCATGAATGAATATATGGATGGATGGATGAATGGAAGGATGGATGGATCAGTTAATCAATAAATGATTGAATGAATCAAACAATGAGTTAATCAGTGAATCAGTGAATAAACTGACAAATGAATTTATAAATTAGTGAATTATTCAATAAATCACAAATCAATGAATGAATTANAGAACCTAGCACAGTGCCTTGCCCACAAAAGGCATGAATGAATATATGGATGGATGGATGAATGGAAGGATGGATGGATCAGTTAATCAATAAATGATTGAATGAATCAAACAATGAGTTAATCAGTGAATCAGTGAATAAACTGACAAATGAATTTATAAATTAGTGAATTATTCAATAAATCACAAATCAATGAATGAATTACTTATATGTTATTTTTCCAATCTCTACCATTCTATTGAGCTTATTTGTAAAAGATACAATAATGCAGTGGTTGGAAATGTGATTTCTAGAGCCAGGCTGCTTGAGATCTAATCATGACTCTATTTACCACCTGTGTGACCTTAGGCAAGCTCCTTAACATTTCAGAGCCTCGGTTTCCCCATATGTAAATGAGAACGATCATATTGCCCACAGTGCTTAGAACTGTTGTAGGTTTAAATGAGATAATGGGTGTAAAGTGCTTGGTACAGTGGTTGGCACGTCGCAAGTACCAATAAATGTGAGCTTTTTATTGTTCTGATGTTCTCTTACTCAAGGCAAGTATTTTCAAATCTATCTTTTTAAGAACCAGCATCTATCACAGTGCACATACTGGGTTCTCAAAAATACTGAATAAATAAATGGATAAATTAAGCCCTTCTGCCAGGACACCTCAAAATTATGGGACTGTCAAATATATATCAGTGTTATAGAAGGAAGTTAAAGAGACATGACAGGTAAACGCAACAACTGATACTGAACTGGATCCTAGGAGAATGCTGAAAGGACATTATTAGATCCACTGACGAAGCTGGATTACAGATGGTTGATGAAAGTATTGCATCAATGTTCAATTCTCTGAAGTTGGCAACTATAATGTGGTTACATAAAAGACTATCCATATTCTTAGGAAATAGACACTGAAAAATTTAGGGGCAAAGGCCATGACACATGCAACTTACTTTCAAATGTTTCAGGAAAAAAATATATATATATAATACACACACACACACACACACACACACTTATATACGTATGCATGAGTGAGAGAAAAGGAAAAAGCAAAGTAGAATATTAACAATAGATGAGCCTGGGTAAAGGTTATATACGTATGTATGAGTGAGAGAAAAGGAAAAAGCAAAGTAGAATATTAACAATAGATGAGCCTGGGTAAAGGACATTTGAGTGTTCTTTTTCCTGTTCTTATTATTGAAATTTTCTGTAAGTTTGAAATTATTTCCAAATAAAAAGACTTTTGCAAATTGGGAGATTAACTTGGAGCCACCTTGTGTTATAGTTTGGAGTTTTCAAATAGCAGTTGGAAAGTAATCTGTTGAACTAATCTCCAGTAGGGAATCAGCTGAGAAGCCTGCAGAAGCAAACACACAATTCCCCATCTCTCCCTTGTGGGGAACATTACTAATCAACATGGCATCCTTTCTCAGTAAATCCAGACACAGCCTCAGAATCCTTCTCAACACAGCTGCTACCTTTCGGAGTTGACACTCTAGATGAAATAGCCATAGATGTGACCCCTTCCAGAGATGTATCCCATTCCAACTGGGGACTCGTCAAGATTCAAAACCTTTCCAATGAAAGCACTTCGGCCCCTAGAATACCTAAGTACACAGACTTCAAACTACAGCTCAAAGGCTGCTTCGACACTTTATCCCTATAAAAACTTAGAATTGATTTTATTTTAGTGAAAGGAGGTGCAATGTGGTAGGAAAGTTTTAGTAGTCAGATACCTCTGTGTTTTAACACCAGCTCTGCCACCCTTCAACCTGAACAAGCTGCTCTACTTCCTGCGCCTCAGTTTCCCCATCTACAAAAAAGGAGCTAACAATGCCCGGGCTATTGTGAGGACCCGCTGAGGTAATGAATGTGAACGTCTTGTGTCCTTTACAGATAAATTATATGATATTATGATCGTGATTGTCAACATCATCATAATCATCATCTTCCCCCTTTTTCTTCTTTGCAATTACCCCAGCTAATGGAGCCTTGTTTCCCTTTAAAGGGTGGAAAGTTGCTTCTGCTCAAAACATTTCCAGCTTGGGTTTTTTTCAACAACCCACGGAGCTCTCCTGCCTCGAACCTGAATCATGCTGGAGTTTCAAGAGAGCAGTTACATGTCCATTTTCTTCGATTATCAGCGAAAGGTTAAGTGCCCTGGCCCTCAGCCCCAAATGCCACCTGGCCCAGCCCATCTAGAGTTTCCATTATGGGCTGAGGCAGAGGAGCGGGGTCTGTGGGTTCATTCTCTGGCCATGGCCCTCTCGCTAATAGAACCTCAGCCACGCTCTTGAACATAAAGCTTTCTCTTCGGGCAAAGCCAACCAATTTAAATGGCATTCACAGCTCATGCCCATATGTCATGGGCTATGAGTATTCCAAGGAGCTGGAGCAATAAAATCTATTAGGCCTCCTTTGTCACATCTTGTCATGAACTAAGAAAAAGGCACTAAGAGGATCAGTACCCAGAAAACCTTTATAATTGTGGCTTCTACACAGCGAATGAGGACAATTACCAAGGCAACCGGCCAATCATTCTGGTTAAGGGCAGAGGGGGTTTAGTCAAGAAGAGGCTGTTGCAAACCTCTATTGCACTGTAATCAGAGAGTAACCAACATTTTAAAAGGCCCTTGTGTAAAAACAGGAGGGATGGCAGGGGAGGGAAGGAGAAGGGGGGGGAATTAATTTCCTCTCATTTCCTGCCTGTTCCATTGATTGCGGCCCAAAGCCAAGATGATGTGCTGTACCCTTGCACCTGGGGCCACAGGAGCTGGCAGCTGGGCCGGCGATGTGGTCTTATTTTATGCATGCATTTATTTATTTATTTCCTCCTCTGGCCTCAGCATCTGCTGCGTAGATCTTGTGACAAGAGCGACAAGGTATCAGTAAAAATCTTTAAGGACAATATAGAGGCTCTTAAATTATTTTCCAGTCCCATGAGAAATAATAGTACATCCTCTTTACCCAGCCTTTGCCACCTCCATTGCTGGTTTTGCCAGATTTGGTTATTGATGTCACTTTGCCCATCAGTGTCTCCTATGAGATTATGCTTGAAATCAGGGCAATGTTGGGATAAAGAGATCATTGAGACATTGAGGGTACCCAAAGTTCCAGATGCTTTTCCATCTTGGGGACTCTGGGGATTCTGATT
The DNA here is from genome assembly GCF_000696425.1 of Galeopterus variegatus. NCBI lineage: Eukaryota > Metazoa > Chordata > Mammalia > Dermoptera > Cynocephalidae > Galeopterus > Galeopterus variegatus. Next base: position 131,571 of record NW_007727561.1, read on the forward strand.
GTAGACTGAACTAGGGACTTACATCCTCCTCCTAGGCTGTGCAAAGCTCCTGGGAGGGTTTTCCAGATGCTTTTCCATCTTGGGGACTCTGGGGATTCTGGTTGTAGACTGAACTAGGGACTTACATCCTCCTCCTAGGCTGTGCAAAGCTCCTGGGAGGGTTGACAACCTTGGTGAGCCTTTGATTCTCAGCCTCCATGGTCTTAATTCTGTGTCCTGTGACTCCTACCTCGGGCTGCCCCAGCCATGAGCAGCAAAGCCCTCCATAACCTTCCCCATGTTTGCTGATCTTCCTGGCAGAATTAACAAAGTCGTCCCATGAAACAAAAAGCTACCTCGTCTGTGAATGAGCTCCCCACCACAGGAATTATGAAAGGAGAGGTACCCCAGCTGAAGAAATTCATTTATTCACTCAACAAACACAGGCCAGGCACTCTTCTTCTAGCATTGGATAGGAAGTGATTTCCATGGTTCTTTTCAACTAGAAGAGTCTATCATTTTGATTACGTTGAGACAACAGTAGTGACACTATTAGTAGTCACAACAACGACAATAGCTGCAAGTGTACTGAACATTTTTGCTAAGTGCCAGAACATGTGGCATGACCTCCCCTAAGCCTCTAGGTTGTCATTGTACCAGTCAGAGGCCCAGCAGGAGGGAGTTGGCATACTCATAGGGTTTCACTGAGGAATATTTAATGAACGGACTCTTGGCACAGGTGCGAACAGTGTTCAAAGAACCAGCAAGAGATATTGAAATTCCTGGGGGCCAGCAATAGCGGGGGAGCAGTTAACACTCCCAGCCAAGTGAAGGAGAGTAGTGTTCCTGGAGCTAGGAAGGGCTGGACCATGGGAGAGGAGCCACCAGCAGGAGATGTGGCCAGGGAGGAACACAGCATGTCCCAAAACCACATCTGGCAGGAGGGAGCTGGGGAAATAGAATCTTCCAGTCTTCCCTCCTTCTGTCCTCTAATCTCTCACCAGTGAGTCCACCAGCCAATCCTGACAGGAAGCTGGGGGGCAAGGAAACCTGGGGATACCATCCATGCAGGTCAGTTCCCCAAAGCCCAGAGCAGGGTGAGAAGGGTGGAGAGTAGACATGGGAGTCAAGGAGGGACCAGCACATCAGTGTCCCTGAGAAAGGAAAATCTAACCAAGGTCACCCTGCTAGAAAGTGATGGAGCAAGAATTTGAATGTGTCTCTGACACAGAAGCGGTGTCTAGGGAGGGACTCCAGGCTTCTAGATGGACAACACCGAGGGGACCAACAAGCATGTGAGGGCTGGGACAGTGGTTCTCAACTTTAGTGTGGACAAGGGTCATAGGGGAGCTTGTTCAAATGCAAACTCCCGGGGCCGGCCCGGTGGCGCACTGGAGAGTGCGGTGCTTGAGAGTGCGGCGGTGCTCCCGCCGAGGGTTCGGATCCCATGTGGACACCGGTTCCCGCTCACTGGTTGAGCGCGGTGTGGGCGCAACACCGAGGGTTGCGATCCCGTTACTGGTCAGTAAAAAAGACAAAAAAGGAAGAAAAAAAAATGCAAACTCCCGGACCCTAGAGCCAAAGATTCCAAGAGAAAGGGCTGGTGTCCCCGTGGTCACTGGAGACCTCACGTCCCATCTAAAGGGGACACTTCTCAGCTCCACCCAATTGCAGCCATGCAGGTTTCAGGATCTAGTTTGCTAGCTCCTCCAGTGTTTCAAGAGAACCCAGAAATTCAGATTCTTATGTAGAATCTTCCTCTTTTTAAATGAAGTCAACTAATTCAATGAGCGGCACTGAAATAAAACAAAGGAAAACCACCACTGTGAGGGCCAAACCAAATATCTGAGGGCCACCAGTTTGCAACTTTCACTGCAGGCAAAGCCACTGAGGATTGTCAGGCCCTGAGACAGGTGTCATAGCCGTGAAGTCCAAAAACACCCAAGTTCAAGTCCTGGCTCTGAAGCTAATTTCCTGCGTGTCCTTGGGCAAGTCCAGTCCTCTCCTGAGACCCCAGTCTCCTCATCTATATACCCGAGGGAGATGGAAGATGACAATCTCAAAGACCCTTTTCCAGAATTTTCATGCTTTGACATGCTTTCCCCTTGGTCAGTAAAAAAGACAAAAAAGGAAAGAAAAAAAAATGCAAACTCCCGGACCCTAGAGCCAAAGATTCCAAGAGAAAGAGCTGGTGTCCCCATGGTCACTGGAGACCTCACATCCCATCTAAAGGGGACACTTCTCAGCTCCACCCAATTGCAGCCATGCAGGTTTCAGGATCNTCCCATCTAAAGGGGACACTTCTCAGCTCCACCCAATTGCAGCCATGCAGGTTTCAGGATCTAGTTTGCTAGCTCCTCCAGTGTTTCAAGAGAACCCAGAAATTCAGATTCTTATGTAGAATCTTCCTCTTTTTAAATGAAGTCAACTAATTCAATGAGCGGCACTGAAATAAAACAAAGGAAAACCACCACTGTGAGGGCCAAACCAAATATCTGAGGGCCACCAGTTTGCAACTTTCACTGCAGGCAAAGCCACTGAGGATTGTCAGGCCCTGAGACAGGTGTCATAGCCGTGAAGTCCAAAAACACCCAAGTTCAAGTCCTGGCTCTGAAGCTAATTTCCTGCGTGTCCTTGGGCAAGTCCAAGGCAAAGCCACTGAGGATTGTCAGGCCCTGAGACAGGTGTCATAGCCGTGAAGTCCAAAAAAACCCAAGTTCAAGTCCTGGCTCTGAAGCTAATTTCCTGCGTGTCCTTGGGCAAGTCCGGTCCTCTCCTGAGACCCCAGTCTCCTCATCTATATACCCGAGGGAGATGGAAGATGACAATCTCAAAGACCCTTTTCCAGAATTTTCATGCTTTGACATGCTTTCCCCTCAGAAAGAAAGCTATTCATTTGCAGAATCATTTCTGAGAAATTTCCATCATTACCTGTAAGAGCTACTTTTTCCGGTTCCCTCCTACTGACATCTGCAAAATCTCCTACCCCTCTTCTTCTTTTTTATTTTAGATGCAAGAAGGTTAACCAAAGGTAATGGAAAGACTATCAATAAAATCCTTTAAGGACAATATACAGCCTCTTTAAAAAATCTTCTAGTCCCATGAGGATAGAAATAATGGTGCCCCTTCTTAATTCAGCTCCCATCCCCTTACTTGCTGGTTTAGCCAGAACATTTTGTTACCTAAGTCAATGCTCATCAGGGTGTCTCCATGAAATTATAGGAAATATTTGGGAATCAGGGTAATATATGTAATTAATAATGTAATACTAATAATGAATCCTTTGACCAACATCTCCCAATGTCACCCAGAGGGGAAAGAAAGAACCAAACCTTTTACCTTGGAGCATCCCAACACGTGAGAACAGCTGTCATACATACCAGTAAGAGCAGCTCCCGGGAATTGTGCTTATTTTTGTCATTTTATTTTTTATTTTTTTATTTTAGACACAATACAAAATTTACCATTTTAACCATTTCCAAGTGTACTTTTCAGTAGCATTAAGTACATTCACAAGGTTGTATAACCATCACCACTATCTAGTTCCAGAACATTCCCCTCAGCCCAAAATGAATGCTCACACCTACTAGCAGTCACTCTTCATTCTCCCCTCCCCCAGCCCTTGGCAACCTCCCATCTCCTTTCTGTCTCTATGGATTTACCGATTCTGGACATTTCATATAAGTGAAATCATATGATATATGGCCTTTCTCATCTGGCTTCTTTCACTCAGCATAATGTTTTCAAGGTTTATTCACGTTGCAGCATGTGTCAGTGCTTTATTTATATTTATGGCTGGATAATATCATTGTATAGATAGACCACATTTTGTTGATCCATTTATCAGTTGCTGGGTATTTGGGTTGTGTCCACCTTTTCGCTATTGTGAATAGTGTTGCTATGAACATTCTCACACAAGTTGTTGTCAAATCCAGTGGTTCTCAACCTGGGGTGATTGTGCTCCCCGAGGTACCTTTGGCAATGTCTGGAGACATTTTTGATAGTTGCAAATGAGGGCAGGTGCTATAAGTATCTAGTAAATAGAGGCCAGAGATGCTGCTAAACATCCTGCAATGCATAGAGCAGCTCCCCACAGCAAGGATTATCCAGCCTCAGTGAAGACAGTGTCGAGGTGGAGAAGCCCTGGTCTGAGCCAACCTCCTCCAGCCTCGATGGCGGCTCAGGTGACGCCCCCTAACTTATCCTTTCGTGTGCACTCCTTCAGAGCCCCCAGTAAGTGGAAACTTTATCTCCTTCCCGCCTCAGAATTCACAGCCTGATGGCAGGTTTACACACATGTGATTCTTTTTTAACACCCACTGCTTCCGAGGGGAAAATCAAAACAAAACCCTCCAAATCAATTGAGGGGAAAAATAAAAGGATATTTCTGATGTTTTTCTAAGCTTTTCATCCTTTTTAAAACAGAGGGGTCAAGTGGCAACTGAGGAATAAAAGCAAGTGTTCAAAAGCATCAGCAACCAGAAGTCCACAGAAAATCAAAACAAACCCCGCTCTCAGTGTGCGTAATTACGGGTACAATCAAGTAATGAAAGGTTTATTAGCTTAATGTGATTCCATCAAGTACCAAATAGCAGGAAGGAGTGGGAGAAAGAAAGAAAATGGATATGAAAGGGGAGAGGGAAGGGAAAGAGAGACATGAAAGAGGAATATGAGAGAGCAGAGAGGGCAAAATTAAGATGCGTCTTTAATTAAGCCGTACGTTCGGGGTGTTGGACCAGAGTTTATCCAAGGGAGGTGCAGAGAAACAGACCTGAACACCCTCTCCAAAACCTCTGCCTTTGCATTCATTCCATGAGTAGTGTTTTATGCTATGTGCTTGGCCCTCTTCTGGGCAATGGGGATCCGATAACAAACAAAATAGACAAAAATCCCTCCTCCCCGCCCCCCACCCCCCACCCCTGGAGCTTATGTTCAAGTGGGGAAAACAGATGTTACATGAAATCATAAGTCAAATGCACAATACATTATGTGGTGAAAAATAAAGCTCGGAGAGGGGATAGGAAGCGTCAGGCGTGGGGAGAATGCTGGAATTTTAGGGCAAGTGGCTATGGAGGGGGTGATATTCGAGCAAAGATTGGAAGAAAGTGAAGCAGTGAGCCAAGGACGGATGTGGGGAGAGAGCATTCCAGGCAGAGGGCGAAAGAAGTGCAATTGTCCTGAGGTGGGACGTGCTGGTGAGGAGGCCAGTGCAGCTGGAGCAGAGCGAGGGGGATGCCGGTGGGAGATGGGGACAGACAGGTAACAGAGGCCAGATCCTGGAGGGCCTGGGAGAGCATGGGAAGGCCTTTGGCTTTTACCCTGACTGGGAAGGAAGCCGTGGGAGGGTTTTGGACAGAGGAGGGACACAGGATCATTCTAGCTGCTGGACAGAGAGGAAAGAGAAGCAGGGCTGGGACCAGGGGCAGGTGATCCAGGCACGTAGGAGGTGTCTGCTCTCGTGGTGTGTTTTCAAATGTAGTTCTGTTATTATTCAGGGATGGCAAAGCCAACAGATCAGGAGACCATCCAACACTAGAAATGAAGTTTGTTACTCACAGATCCCAGGTGGAGGGAGCCTGCCGTGCCTTGCAGGTCCATGTGGGGAAGCACCAGGGTCAGTCAGGAGGCAGAGGGAGCAGGAGAAAGACGTGAGCAAGAGCCTTTATTGTGGTTTCTGATGAAGAAACGGGCAAGGCAGGGTTGGCAGGCTTTGGGTTGGCTAGTCTGTATAATTTCAAAAGGCTCTGGGGTATAGGGGTTGCCCCTAGCTGTCTTGTACTTGGCCCTGGGGTGGTTAGGGCATGTGGATAGTGGCCCAAAGTATGAAAGCCAGATAAGGCAGGTGGTTGGGGGTGTGGACGCTGGACTGTTGGTTTGCACAGGAAAGGTGCACTCGAAATTGACTCATTTACTATCTCTAGGAATTGACTATTCCTAGGAGAAGCAGTCTCTTCAGAGTCACTAAGGCTCCAGATGTCAAAACAGAAGAATAAAAAGGCAGCTTAATACAGGGTGGCCCATGTCCCATGACCAATCCCTGCAGGAGTATAAAGGCCTGACCCTCCCAGCCCAGCATGGGGAAACTCCAAAGGACCATTTCAGCTCCAGAGCTCCCCACGCAGTCACTGGGGCTCCACATCCCCCTCTGCCTGTTCCTGCTTCCTTCCACAATTTTCTATGAGGGTAGATCCCCATGGCACTCCACAGTCAATATCCTGCAAGCTAAACCCTGTCTCAGAGTCTGTCTGCTTCCTGGAGAACCCAGCGTAGGCCAGCATGAGAGAAAGAAGAGTGAAATATGTCCTCAAAACATCAATGGTCCTGCAGTGAGATGGTCAGAGAAGAGATAGCAAAGGATGCTTGGGACCAGCAGCCCCATCCCAGCCTGGCCCCATCCCCCACGTATCTCTCTCTGGCTATAGTTCAGGGTCTTTCTCTCTTTCTCACCATCTCTCTCTCCACCTTTTTTTATTGTGAAGTATAACACACGCACACAGAAAAATGTACAAACCATAATTGTACAGATCAATAAATAATTACAAAGCAAATACTCACCCAGGTCCAGAATGCAGCATTGACTGAAACCCAAAACACCCCCCATTCCACCTCCTAATCACTATCCTCTTCCATCTCCCATNAGTTCAGGGTCTTTCTCTCTTTCTCACCATCTCTCTCTCCACCTTTTTTTATTGTGAAGTATAACACACGCACACAGAAAAATGTACAAACCATAATTGTACAGATCAATAAATTATTACAAAGCAAATACTCACCCAGGTCCAGAATGCAGCATCGACTGAAACCCAAAACACCCCCCATTCCACCTCCTAATCACTATCCTCTTCCATCTCCCATTCCCCCAAAGGTAACTTTTTGAGTTCTAACACTCTTGTTTATTCTGGCCTATTTCTGGATTTTATTTACATTTGACCATAGAATATAGAGAATATATTTTTTGAGTTTTGCTTCTTTTCCTCAACATATATATAATGTGGGGGGGTGGGGGGTGTTGCATGTATGAGATTCATCCATGTTGTTGTTAATAACTATATTTGGTTCATTTTTCATTGCTGTATAGTATTCCATGGTATAAACATGGTATCTCATTTTCCATTCTACTTTAATGGACAGTTGGGTCAACAGGCATGTTGCAAAATAATTTCTCTAAACAGCCAACAAACACATGAAAAGAATGCTTATCATTACTTACCAGGGAAATGCCAGTTAAAACCAAAGTGGAATACTATGGCATACCCACCAGAATGGCTAAAATTAAAAATTCAAACAATACCAAGTGTTTGTAAGAATATGGTACAAACAAGTTCCTCTTTCACCAAGTTGTGTGATAACCAGGTTGCTGGGTGTGAAGTCAACTGTGTTCACCAAAACCAAAGGAAGCCAATAACAGCAGCAATTGCTGAGAGTCTTCAAATCAACAAAGTAGTTCTTTCATATAAACACAGATACCAGGCAAATTCACCACCCTCCATTCCACCACCTCAGTGCCTCACCCAGCTTAGTTTTCCCAGTTAAGGCAATAACCCAAGCACAGTTGCATAGGGGCATGTATTTTGATCCACGCACCAAATCAAAGGGGTAGAGAATGGATCGCCCCTCTAGACATGGCTGCATGTTTGAGTCCTGAGTCAGAAGACCTAGTGGGTATATGGACCATCACATCTCCTTGACGTATTACCTGAATCAGAACCACATAAAGTCTTGTTCGGGTCTGGTTGTTTTGATAGGCATCCAAATGGCTTGCCAAAAATAAAAATAATCTAAGAGGTTACAGTGACGGATATTGAAACCCAAATCCTAAAAGCCTTCTGAAGACCATGCTCCAGGTGGCTTGGAGATATGTTTTTTCTTCTTTTAATCTAAATCATGTTCCCAGACAGCACAGACTGGTATAAATTCTCTTCTGCACTAATCTTTTATATACTTTTATGCTTGTCTGAGATGATTGAACATGACTCATTCATAGTTCTGTTTTCAACCACCGCTGGTCTCTTCCCGTCGGCAACATCTGGTTTTTTGCACTTAAAGGCTCCCTTTGTCTATCACATAACTCTGCAGTGTTCTTAGAAGAAAGGGAATCTACACCAAGAGCTGGTCAAATGCCAGCAACTGCCATACACAATAGTGGATCCCAGACCATCTGCTCTATTTATTGATGGTGATATAAAATTGGATGTCAGCTGAATAAAAACTGCCAGCTCCACAGTGTAGACTGGTGGTTTTCAACCATTTTTATTGCTTTTGTTGCAAACTCTTCCTTTCAAACAAAATTTAAATAAAACTTTGAAAAGGATTCCTGTTCTGGGGGTGGGGACACACTCTCTCCTTTACTCTCAAGAGAACTCCTGGGGCACCTTCTCTGAAATCCCAGCGCTCCAGAAACGTGCTTGAAGCCACCAGTGTAGACCAAGTTCATGATATAGTTTGGGTTAACATAGGTTATCTCTAGATGATTTGGATTTTCCTCTGCTTTTTCTGTATTTTAAATTCTCTATGATGAACATTTATAACTTCGTGATCATAAAATAAATTGAACATCTTAAGGAATACTTGTGTTGTCTGATATTCCTTAAGCACACCCTATAAAGCCTCAAGGCAGTTTCTGGATCTGTCTATAAGTATTTGCCAAGTGCTGAATGTGTGCCGGGCACCGTTCTTGACATTGAAAATACATACAGTGGTGAACAAGACAGGAAGCCTCAAGGCAGTTTCTGGATCTGTCTATAAGTATTTGCCAAGTGCTGAATGTGTGCCGGACACCGTTCTTGACATTGAAAATACATACAGTGGTGAACAAGACAGAAGCTGACTTCAAACATCTGACATTTCAATGGTGGGAAGACAATAGCAGGAGTGGCCCTGCTTGCCATCACTCTCTGGGGACTCGCTTGGGGAATTTGTGCTTTCCATCCTGCATCCTGGAGCTCTGTGGGTCTCATGGCCCCAGTACCCAGAGAGAGGATGTTTCCACAACAGGACACACTAATAATCCCATTAAACTCAATTCAGTGGCTGGCTCCTGGTCACTTTGGGTGACTGATGCCAGTCAGCCAGAAGGCAAAGAAAGTAGTCACCACGTTGGCAAAGGGAATTGACCATGACCTTCAAGAAGAGGCCAGGCTACAGCCATATAATGGAGATAGGGAGGTACAGTCATCCCTAAGTATCTCTGAGGAGGATTGGTTCCAGGACCCCCACAGATACCAAAATTCACGGTGCTCAAGTCCCTAATATAAAATGATGTAATATTTGCACATAACCTAGGCACATCCTCCTGTATACGTTACTTTCATTTATATTTTTTTTATCTTTTTCATTGTACACGTTTATGGGGTACAATTTGTTGTTTTAATACATGCATATATTGTATAATAATCTAATCAGAATAGTTAGTATATCTATTACCTAAACATTTATCATTTCTTTGAAGTTATAATATTCAAGATCCTCTCTTTTGGCTGCCTTGAAATATACAGTACAATGTTATTAGCTATTGTCCCTCTAGCACTTCCTGTACACTTCAAATCATCTCCAGATTACTTCTAATGCCTAATACAATGTCAATGTTATGTAAATAATTGTTATACTGTATTTTTATTTGTATTATTGTTTATTGTCATATTATTATTTTGTTGTTTTTGTTTTTATATTTTTGATCTATGGTAGATTCAGCCAGCAGACTGGACTGTGGATTCCATGGACACAGAGAAACAATTGTGCTTGCCTGGTGCTCAGGTGGGCATCTCATGGTACCCCAATGCCTAGGAGTCACTGTACAGCAACCCCAGCCTGATAAGGACATGGCAACTGGAGGTTTGGGCCCCTCCTGGATAAGACTCTGGGTCACCCCACCAGGCCAGTCACTTGGACTAGCAGAGGGGGTGGGGACTCTAGAATGAGTGGTGGAGGAGGGAGACTGAGCTGAGGCCAACTGCAGTAGTGGGGACTCTAGTTTATACCACTGGCCTTCCTCTTGTCAGTTTCTCCTGAAACTGTGACCAACCAGAATCCTGGAGAAACTACACCTGGATAAAGTGAAATTTTGTGAGAAGCAAATGGATCTGGCCTGTGCAAGGGGTGGATTGTAGTAGACGTTGTCAGTGCTCCCCCCAGATTGTCCTTACTGGAAGGTGTGCCCATCCCCCAGCACTGTTGCTGGCTGGTAACAACTCGGAGACCCCTCCTCCAGAAATTGCTGTCAGCCACATGGGAGACACCTCTTCCAGAAGGCTAAGCTACTCTCCCCCTGGCGGAGACTGACTAAATGATACAGGGACACAAGAGCCCAGACCCTTTGCCTCAAAAGGTGACCAACTCTGTGGTGCAATTTATGTTCCAGAGTTCCCCATTAGATCAGACTGAAGTTGCCTCCAGCTATTTCATTTTTCAATGTTTCATATTTCTTAAATTGACATAAAATTTACATACAGTAAAATATGCAGATATTAAATGTACAATTAATGAGTTGTGACAAATTTCTTCCAATGTAACCAACACCCCAGTCAAAAACTAAGTATTTTCATCACCATCTCTACCCACCTCCAGTTCATCCCGGCCTTTTTCACAGCCACTTTTCTGATTTCTATCACCATGGATTAACTTTGTTTATTCTTGAACTTTTTATGTATGGAATGATGCGATATGAACTCTTTTGTATATATCTTCTTTTACTGAACATAATACCTTTGAGATTAATCTGTGTTGTGTATATCAGTAATTCATCTTCTATTACTAAATACTCTTCAATTGTATGAATATACAATAATTTATTTACCCTTTCTTCTGTTGATGAAAAGTCAGGTTGTTTCCAATGATAGCTATTATGGATAAAGCTGCTATAAAAATTCCTGCATGGGATTTTTTTGTGAGCCTGTTTTTATTTCTCTTGGGTAGATAGCTAGGAGTGAAATGACTGGGTCATAAGGTGGATGGATAATTTCACATTATAAGAAACTCCCAAAGTTTACTAAAATGGATGTGCCATTTTACACCAACAATGTATAGGAGTTCTAGTTGCTCCACATCCTTGCCAACATTTGGTGGTATCAGATTTTTAACCTATCCATTCTGGTGGGTACGAAATGATATCTCATTGTGGTTTGAGTTTGCACTTCCCTGATGGCTAATGATGTTGAACACCTTTCCACGTGATTATAGGTCATTCATGTATCTTTTCTTCTAAACTCTCAAGTCTGTTGCCCATTTTATTGAGTTTTTTGTCCTTTCATTATTGATTTGTGGGTATTTTTAATACATTCTAGATATAAGTCAACATATCTATTGAGAGTCTTTTCTCCTAGTCTGTGGTTTGTCTTTTCATTTTTAATGGGATCTTTTGATGAGCAAGAGTTTTTAATTTTTATGAAGTGCAATTTATCTGTTCTTTTTCTCTTATGGTTAATGCATCTTGTGTCTTTTCTAAGAAATCTTTTGCCTGCCCCCAAGGTTGCTAAAATATTCTCCAACGTTTTCTTCTAGAAATTCTATAGTTTAGCTCTCACATTTAGGTCTACAATCCTTCTTAAATGAGAGTGTAATTAGAGGTAGGAGTGGGAGCTAGTTTTTTCAACCATCTATCCAGTTGTTCTGGTGCTATTGGTTGAAAGGACTTTTCTTTCCTAATCAAGCTGGCACATTTGTTGAAAATTATATTTGTATGAGTCTATTTCTAGATTCTAGATTCTGTTCAGTTGGTCTATTTGTCTGTCCTTGAGATCATGTTCCTGCTTAGCTTTCTTCTCTGACCAACCATGATTCCCTTATTCCCTCCCTCCCCCAACCACCAGAGAATTCCCTCAATAAATCATTCGAATAACATTCCCATCTCAGACTCTGTATTCAGGAAACTATGATAACAGAAAAGAACATTAATAGTTAAGTGAGATACTTTCAAGTGTTTATTAGTACTAGAAATAAGACAAAATATGGTGAGACCACGGAAATTACCTGGCTTGGGGTAGCAGGGAGGAGTTCAGAAAAGGCCTCTTTCCCCCGTGGCGGATGTGCAGTATCTTTCTGTAAAACCCTTTGGTTTCTAACTCTAGGATTAGCCTGGGCTTTAATATATATAATTATCATAAGTCAATTAAGAAAAATAAAAATAGAAACAAAGAAGTGAAAAAGAGAGTAGAATAGTGGTTACCAGAAGCAGGGAAGGGGAGTGGGGTGGGGAAAGGTTGGTAGAGGGGTACAAAGTTATAAAGTTACAGTTAGATAGGAGGAATAAGTTCTGGTCTTCTGGGCCGGCCCCGTGGCGCCCTTGGGTGAGTGCAGCACTTGGGAGCGCAGCGGCGCTCCCTCTGCGGGTTCAGATCCTATATAGGACTGGCCGGTGCACTCACTGGCTGAGCGCGGTGTGGGCGACGCCACACCAAGGGTTGCAATCCCCTTACCGGTCACAAAAAAGACAAAAAAAAAAAAAGGCCTCTTTGAGGAGGTGACATTTAAATCAAGTCCTGAGTGATAACATACATGGATGGTCAAAGTGCAGCAAAGAAAATAATCATCAAATCTATGAAAGTCTAGGAACTGTGAAGTCAGGGTCTGGGTGGATGTCATTGTTGAAGGCACTAAGCATGATGACCAGAGTAATGCGGAAAGGGAACCAGGTAACTAGTTGCTAGGCCAGGCAGAAGTTCACTGAAAAGCCCTTCAAATTAACCGGGATTTTTTGAAGGAGAAAGGAGTAAAGATCACTTCAAAATGTCAGTGGGGAGCAAGGAGCAGACCTACCCCATCTCCAGGAGCTGAGCTCCCTGAGAGTTGGGAGGAAACCACAGCCTCAGTCCAGAGGCTGTAGGGGAAAGGTACCCTCAGGGAGCAGCTGGTTTTTATTTGGAGCAAGAATTTGAGGGAATGTTCCAGAGAAGACATTTAGGATGTAGAGAAGTGTGCGTGGGTCATTAGCTCCAAAGGATACTGTGGAGATGGCTGGTGGGCAGAGAGACATGGAAGACAGAAACAAATCAAGGGATGTGAGAAGGAGGGTGGGATGGAGAATCCTGTGACGATGGCAGTGTTGGGGCACTTGGACTTCTGGGAGTGTCAGTGGTGAATGGGATTGATCCTCAAATTAAGCATGCAGCATTTGAGGATTTCATGGACATCTGCTGAAGACCCAGTGGCAGCTAGCAGCATCAATCATTAATAATCTCAGGAAGGCTGGACACGACCAATGACCTTCATGGAAGTGTTTCCTAAATGTCAGTAGTGCATGTCCAATGCTCAGGATTTTTGACAAGCCTGCATATCACTATCTGACTATTTACCCAGCAATTTACTTTCATTTAAAACATTACAATTATTTAGAAAAGAGAACAATAATACCCTTAAAATCTTGACTTGATGTGCTGACTATATTTTGAACATTCATTGAAATAATAATTTAATAATTTTATTGAAATAAAAATTAAACCCCCTGTGATGATCTTGAGTATCTGATCATATTAGAGGAACTACTACTTTGTAGCATTCCAGAGTCACAGTTGTATTCCATGTGTCACTCCTATGTGCTAGTCACTGGACTGCAAATGCCACGATGAGTCAACAAAAAACCCCAGCACCTAGTGAGAGGTAGAGAGAAGAAAACTATTATCACACATTGTGACAAGAGTTACAATGAAGGTGCTGCAGGACACGAGAGGAGCCCATGATGAAAAGAGGCAGCCCTAGAGTTCAGGCAATGCTGGGTGAAGGGCGTATCAGTCAAGAGTGTTTTCTGGTGGGGCTGACTTAATTGGCTTTGACCAGCGGTTCTCATGCTTGAGCACGTGGCACAATCACCTGGAAGACTTGTCAAAGCAGATTGCTGGGAGAACTTATTAAAACACAGACTTCTCAAATTTCTTAATAACATGCCTAGGTGTGGGTCTTTTTTCATTCATTCCACTGGGTACTGGGTAGGCTTTTTCAAGTCAACATTAATGTTTTTCACTTTATTTTCTTATACTATTTCTTTGCTAACTTCAAACTCTCCATTTTTTCCTGAACTTTCTTGGTGGAACTTCAGATTTTGAACTGCCTGGATTGATTTCTAATGTTCTTCCATACTTATTTTTTATCTCTTTATATTTTAGTTCCACTTCTGGGACTTTTCCTCAACTTTCTCTCCCATTTCTTCTATTGAGTTGCTTTTCCTTGATCTATGAGACATAGTATAAATTTCTGAGAGCTCTTAACTGTTCTGAATATTCCTTTTCTACCATCCACTTCTTGTTTCATGATTGCAAAGACATGAATTATGATGTTTATAGAAATTCTCCTCCACCTCCTGGATGGTCTGTATTCTCTAGGTTTCATTGTCTTCTGATTTGATAGTTTTGATCTCTGCATGTCACGATAAAGAAGAGACAGTACAAAAAAAAAAAAAAACTCATTGGAAGGTTAGTATGTTTAGGTAGAACTCTTAACTTGTGGGCTTCATGGAAGGCCAGAAGGTGACAAGCTAGCTTTTTTATTGAGGAACACCAAAAAAGAATTTTCTGTGGGTTTTTTCTCTGGGGTGCTCTGTCTCTCCGGAGAAGTCTTCTGGCTACTGGTATAGAAGCTAAATAAGAAGAGGCTTAAGGATCTCAATGTTCACCATGCAGATTTTCACTGAATCTTCCTGTTTTCAGTTCTATGTCTCTCTCCCACCCTTAATGTACAAATCTCCACATTGCATCCAAAGTGGAGGGAGAGCAGTCCCCTAGATTTGCAGGGTTGGAGAGGTGATCTAGGCATCTGGTTCCCCATTATATAAATTTCCATCTGCCTATTTTTAGTCCCATCCCTCACTCCCAAATTCAGAAGTATATGGTGCCTCTAAATTCTGAGCTTCTCTGAAAATGTATAGTACAAATCTATTTGCTCATTGTTGGCTCCTTTATCAGTTTTCTATTGCTATGTGACAAATGACCCCAAGACCTCATGGCTTAAAACATCTTCTATTTTACAATTTCCTGACTCACAGTTTCTGTGGGTCAAGAAACCAGGCACAGCTTATCCAGGTCCTCTGGCTCAGGGTCTCTCACAGGCTGTAATCTAACATGTTAGCTGGAATGCAGTCTTATCTCAAGGCTCAACTGGGGAAGAAACATCTTCCAACCTCAATCACATGGTTGTTGGCAGGATTCGGTTCCTCATTGGCTATAGGACTCAGGACCTCAGTCACTCAGTGGCTGGAGGCCATTCTCAGGTCCTTGCCACCTGGGTTTCCCTTCAGAGCGGCTCACAACACCGCAGCAAGGAAGGAAGGGAGCTAGAGAAGCCACCCAAGGTGGGAGTCACAGTCTTTTAAACCTAATCTCTTCCCTCCCATTCTCTTTGAACTTGTAGGTTTGTGCTCTTAAAGATTATTTCTCTGTTCTTTTTAATGAGCTCCCAATAGCAACGGTGATTTGTATGTTTTCAATCCATCAAGGTAATGATGTTGGTTTTTAACAGAATTACCTATGAGTCCATACACATGAGCCTTTATAAATCTCTAAGATGAAAAGTAATTTCTTCAGAGAGCCAGATGAACACACTAGATGTCACTGCTTTGCCCACTGTGGCCCACAAACTGATGTCAACTTATAAAGAAGATTTTATTTGTCCACAAAATGAGAACAATGTGAAAAAGAAATTGTTTTTAAATAAAGCTAACACATGCTCATTGTCCTTTATTCAGAAGTTGTCTTTCCAATTTTTTTGGTGTTTAAAAATGTGCTTTTTAAAAAATGAACAAATGCTAATCTTTAAAAATGGTGGGGATTTTTTATTTTTTAGTCTCTGTCAAAACGAAAGTTGATAACCTTATGTTAGTCCCTCCAATGTTTCAAAAGTTACACTGGTCTATAAAACATCAAAGTCTAAGAACCGATGATTAAAGTACTACAGTAGTGCTCCCTTATCCACATCCGGGAGCACTATGTTAAGTGGGATTCTGAGGCCCTGTCTGATCTCACAGGAACGTGTGCAGTGATTGATTAGTGATGTCTGCATGGGTGCAGGAAGTCAGAGTCTATCCTCAGCTGCCACGTATCTGCCATTCTCAATGACAGCATCATTATCAGCAAATCTACATTCAGTGATCTAATCTTGAGATCCAGGTGGCTCCATGGCCACAGAGCACACTACAGACATAACCAGCCTGCTCACAAATACTCCCTCAGGCAACCAGAGAGGGAATGGAGGTGGCTCATACAAACACCGACCTCACCCACCCACTGCTGAAAATGACTCGTTGTAAGGACCTGAGAGATGGCATCAAAGACAGAAGCAGTCATCTTATTATAAAGTAGATCCCGCTTCTTGCTAGGAACCGTGTCACCATTAGTATAAATGGACAGAGTCTGAGCCCCAAGCAAACCAAAATATAGCATACAGCAGCAGCGTGCATACAATTATAAAATGTAAACCGCATCTGAGACCATTCCCCCTGCTCCAAGAACCACTTTTTGCCCACTGGGGGTCATATAATGGTCTTTCCATGAGAACACACGGGCTAGACAGGGTCAGGATGGAGGACTGACAAGGGGGAGCAGAGAGGAAGGCGGAGACTCACTTCTAACTGTTTGAACCACCACCGTGTGTTGCCTCTTCAAAAATAAATGTCAAAATAATGAAACGTTTTGGTTTTAGCGTACTATTGCTGTAACCCGACAATTGGTGTAGTTGCGTAGCTCTATAGGATCATATAGATAAATCTAAACTAGTATTACGATCCCACAAATATCTGTTGTACAAGTTCAGCAGTTGTGAAATAAGTGTTGGAATGGCAATTCTGTTTTTAGTGCTACATAAACTAATTACTTGTTAAACACAAAAAATAAAAAAATAAAAAATAAAAAAATAAATGTCAAAAACTTTAAACTGTCATCAGCATCATTTGCTAATCACCAAAGGAAAAATCCTTCCCTCTGAACACCACACCAGAAGAAAAGTTCATCTTTCCCCATAAAGAAGAGATGGCAACCTGACACTGGATAAGAAACAAAATGAACAGTCATAGTTTCTTTTTTATTCTAATACAAAAAAAAGACTTACTTTGTAATATTATATCACATGTAATTGTCTTCTTAATAGAAAGTTGTTATTTTGGGGAAATCGTAGGTGGCGTAGCTTGAAAACTCATTGGATTTATTCTGGCCAATTATTTTCATCTTATTGCCCCAAAATCTGCTTTCCCAGATGAGTGTGGAAAACATCTGAATCGACATCCTCACTGATCTTTCACAGAGTCTTGACTATTCTGGGCACAGCTAGAAGAATTCATGAACCAAGCCTGTAGATATCTGGCTGCTTCACTGCTCTCTCCCTGCAGGACCCCAAAAAAACAGTGGCTACAGGTTCCAGCCAGCCAGTTTATAATGAACATATTTCTTTAATTAATCTATTTAAAAACAAAACAAAGCAAAACTGACATGCTATCAGGCATTTTAAAGGCCTATTAAGGTACCAAAACAGCTATGTGAAGAAGACACTACACTGCCCACCTGACAAAGGAGAAAACCGAAGCTCGGAGAAGTTAAGTGGCTTGCCCAGGAAAGCACAGCACTTAAGGAACAAAGACAAAATTCAAGCCCAGCTCAGCAAGATGGCCAGCCGTACTCAGAAGCCGGCAGGCACTGAGTACGTGTCCACTCAGTGTTGGTTCCCATCTCCCATTTTTACTCCCAACAGGTCCTGCCGGGAATGGGCAGATGGCCAAGAGTCTCAGGCCTGAATCTGTTCTTGTGTTTGGGGTCGGGAGTGGAGACAGGCACCGGCCAGTCTTTGCACTTGGTGCTGTTTCCTGCAGACAGCCCTGCACCCAGCTGGTTTCTCCAAAAACGCAGACCCCTTGTCAGGCCCCTGGGCCAAGCACAAGTGAAACCCACCCTAAAGAAATGACTAAGGGGATACCCGGCCCCACAGGTTTGATAAGCAGGAAGGGCCTTTTAATGATAAATTCATGCATTTAAAACCAACTAGGCCAGCCCCTGTCTATCACACCTCCTACCCCACCCTGAGACTGGAAACCATTTCCTACCTATTAAAATGTAGCCTCTAAACTGGGACATTAAAAAGGCAGCCTTTAAAGCCCAAAGCACCATTGCACAGAGCAGGTGCTCACTAAATGGCATCGCGTATGAGGATATTGACACGGGGAATTATTTTCATGCCTGTCCCGCCACTAGATAATGAGTCCTGCAAAGGCAAAGGCTATGCCTGGCATATAGCAGGTGCTCAATAAATTCTTCCTGAAGGAAATCAGTTCCCAGGAGTTAACAGCTGCTCTGCTCACCTCCAGTCTCCGGGCAGGCCATCAGCTTTGTCTAGACAGCTGTGTTGCCAGCAGGACAGGTTTTGCCTTTGAGGAGCCCATAGAGTTGATGCTCATCTGGGCAGCGCCTTCCAGAAGCCAATGGCATCACAGGACCTAGGTTACCTGTCTTAGAAAGTCTGAGTGGCCATGGCAAAATACCATAGGCTGGGTGGCTTAAACAACATTTATTTATTTTCTTACAGTTCTGGAGGCTGAAAGTCCAAGATCAAGGTGTCAGAAGGATCGGTTTCTGGTGAGGCTTTCTTCCTGGCTTGCAGATAGCTGTCTTCTCTCTGTGTCCTCATGTGGCCTTTCCTCAGTGCATGTGTACAGAGACAGAGAGAGAGAGAGAGAGAGATGTTCCTCTTCTTAAAAAGCTACTGCTTCCATCATGGGGGCCCCACTCTCACAACCTCATCTAGCCCCCATTACCTCCCAAAGGCACCCTCACATCTGTAGTTAGAGCTTCAACATATGAATTGGGGTGGGGGGTGGCGTGACACAACTCTGTCCACAGCACCACCATTCTAACCAGTAACTCTGTAACTAAGACGTATGTAGGGATCAGCTGGTCTGGTTTTCTAATTAGAATCCCCATTCCGCAAAGAAGCTATACCTACCCCATCCCCATACATTTGCTCCAGCCCTTCCTTCTCCTGGATTGCCTTCCCTTCCCTCCCCCACTTATGCGAGCCCTGCTCATCCCTCAGGACTCAACTCAGAAATCTCCACCCCCTGGGGAAGCTCCCCTTCAGGAGAAAGGAACCTCCCTCTGGTTAGGGATGTTTGCATGGCTGCATCCTCTGCTCCAGGCTAAGACACAGGCTCCAGCTGGACAGACCTGGGTCTAAATCCCCTCTAGGTGACTTTAGGCAAATCATTTGGCCTGGCAGAGCCTTGATTTCTTGAAAAATTTCCCAGAGCTATTGCAGGCATTAAACAACAACAACAAAAGTATGTAAAGCCCAGTGCCGAGGACGAGGTCCATTTTTTCCACCTTCACCACCACGCATGGGTGCACACACACACACACACACACACACACACAGGGTGTTTAGAAGAGACCTTTGAACATGGGGTGCTCAGCATATATTTGTGGATGAATGAATGAAGGAAGACAGCAGAGCGTGAATCACAAGGAGCGACCCATCCGTATGAGTCATAGCATTCAACGACATCCATGGAGCACCTACTGTGTGCAAGAACAGCACACTGGGAAAAAATGATGATCAAGAGATGAGCTGGAGTGTTTGGGATGTGAGGAGAGACCGATTTGCAAAGGGAACCAGACTTTGCTGCAGGGAACAGAACCAAGCTCCCAACCATCCAACTCCTACCCTTTCCTAAGTCTCAGTTTCCTCATCTGTAAAAATGAGGATACAAACAGCTCCCATGGGATGGCTGTGGGATTGTGTTAGCATTAAATTAAATAATCTGCATAAACTACCAGCACCTGAGGAAGTATTAAAAAAAATGTTAGCTTTGGGGCCGGCCCGTGGCTCACTCGGGAGAGTGCGGTGCTGATAACACCAAGGCCCTGGGTTCGGATCCCATATAGGGATGGCCGGCTCGCTCACTGGCTGAGTGTGGTGCTGACAACACCAAGTTAAGGGTTAAGATCCCCTTACCGGCCATCTTTTAAAAAAAAAAAATGTTAGCTTTTATCAATATTATTATTACTAGTGGCAATAAACCCTAGGGGGTAACATCCTCAGGCACCTCGGGTTCCCTGGAGTAAAAGGATCAATAGAATGTTATGAAATAAACCCTGGGCCTCTGGCCTTCCTTCTGTCCCTACACGAGGAGAGAACTGGTGCTGAGAGTCGCTGTACTCTTTAGGAAGTGTTCAGCTGCAAATCATAGAACACCTACCCTGTGACCCCTTAACAATGGAGTCCGGATGGGGCCATACAGGGCTGTTCTGCAGCTCAGGGATGCTGGAGCTCTGCATTGAAATCACTGCAGCTCTCCCGACCTCAACTCACTGACTCAGCCCCAGCTGTGACCTCCTCCCCTGCCAACCTCCAAAAGCAGCCGGGAGAGGAGAGGCAGGACATTCCTCGAACCCTCGGCAGAGCTGCCAATGAATCCCATTGGCCAGAGCTGGGTCACATGGCTTCCCAAGGGCCAATGAGCTGAGTTCACCAAGACTAGTAAAGACTCATTCGTCCCCTGGATGCTGCCATCTTGCTCCCCCTAAACAGTGAGATTTTATTAGCAAGAACAAGAGGGGAGGACTGGGGCCACCCACCATGATCTTCTTACCTGGGGTGCAGTTATGGGGAAGTGGAGAAGAGATAATGGCAAAGGCACAGAGGATCTCCAATCCCGCTCCCCCGGGAGCTAAAGGTCTAGCAAGGCCTCAGGAGGCACTTATTAGATGCCCTCTGTGTATCCAGCCACGTGCCTGACGCTGTGGGAGGCACAGGAGACATGACTCCCACCCCAAAAAGAATAATGTAGTCAAGCCATAGAAGCAACACACACACACACAAACACACACAGATACACACACAAACACACACACACACACACACAGCTGTCTAAAGAGTGGAACCCTCAGTTGCTCCAGGCTGGTGACGTGTACTGGGTCTCAATGCCCTGGGCCTTGAAGAGTGGGCAGGGCTGGGGGAGGTGGACGTGGTGAGGGTATTCCAGACAAGAAGCCCAGCCAGAGCAAAGGCAGAGAGGTCGTGATCTTAACCAAGAGCCTCTTTTCCACACTGAGAAACTTCTGTTCAGTGGCAGGGTCTGTGCTGAATGCCAAGGACAGCGAGAGGCATTCCAGTCCTTTCCTCAATGCGCTCATGGTCCTCTGGGCATCTCGTTCATTTCTATACCCCCAGCACAAAATGACGGCGACAGTAAATGGGTGTCCTTTGCTGTAAACCAAGCACTGTGCTAAGCGCTTCACAGGCATAATCTCATTTGATGGGCACAGTCACCTTACCAATAGGTACCATCAAGGCCCTCATTTTACAGATGAGGAAACTGAGGCACAAAGTGGTTAAATAGGCAGTAAGATGGGAACGGTGTGTCAGGGTGGTGCAAGAATACTACATTCCCCATACGTATACAATTATAATTTGTCGATCAAAAATAATACTAATAAAAACAAACAAAAATACTATGTTCCAATCTTGGCTCAGCCACAAACGTTTTGTGTGACCCTGGGCAAGCCCTCTCCCCTCTCTTGGCCTCAGCTTACCCATCTATAAAAGGGATGCATAGCACTCTGTGAGCTACAAGGCTCTGCAGCAGAGGTTCCCAGATGATGCTGTGCATTAGAAATGCCTGCAGACCTTCCAAAAGTCTTCATATTCCAGTCAGATCACAGATCAACTAAATCAAAACGTCAGGGGTGGGAGCCAGTCATCAGCCCTCTTTTTTTTTTTTTTTTTTTTTTTTTTAATAGGTCTCCAGGTGATTCCAACATGCAGCAAATTTTGGGAACCCTGGTCTAAGGATTCCAACTTCCTGGCCTCCTATGATACAGGCAGGATAGCCTGGGACAGAATGAAGGTATTGAGCCAAAAAATAAATTAAATTAAATATCCAGAATACGCAAATCCATAGAGACAGGAAGCAGATTAGTGGTTGCCAGGGGCTGGGAGGACAGAATGGGTACAGGGGTTTTTTGCGGGGAGCGGGGACAGGTAATGAAAATGTCTGGAAACTAGATAGTGGTGATGGTTGCACAACACTCAATGCACGAAGGTCCTTCAAAAAGTTCATGGAAAAATGTAGTTAAAAGATAATACAAATCTTTCCATGAACTTTCTGAAGACCCTGCTTACTAAATGCCATGGAATTGTACTCTTTAAAATGGTGAAAATGCATAACCATCATCCAGATCAGGAAACAGAACATTACCAGTACCCCAGAAGTGTACCGTCCTCATCATAACCTCCTCCCCACATTAGAGATAACTATTCTCCTGATTTTAGTGATAATAATTTTTTCGTATTCATAGTTTACCCCGTCTATGCACCATAAATAATATAGTTCAGTTTTGCCTGGTTTTGAACTCTTATAAATGAGACGATACAAAAATAAAATAAAATGGTGAAAATGATCATCTTTATGTTATGTGTATATTACAACGATTTTTTAAAAACAAGTTAGGGAGGGAAACAAAAGAAATTGAAACCATGGTGTGAAAGGAAAGGACGTTAAAAATACGGTGTGACTTTCGGAAGGTCAGAACTTTGAGGTCAAGCAGGCTAAGAGCACACAGCCTCTGGAGGCAGATCTGGGCTCAAATCCCCACTCCGCAACCTGCTCACAGGTGCTGTGTGACGTTGAGCAAGTGACCTCACTTCTCTGATCTCTCTCGGTGCTTTTGTAACATGGAGGTAAGAAAACCACCGATCTCAGCGAGTCCCCGTGAGGCTGCAATAGAAAATGCATGTCATACTCTGTCTGATGAGTGAGAGTTATTATTACTCTGAGCGCACAGCAAAGCATTTCAGGAGTTTTATGCAAACCAGAAACGCCAGGACCCAAAGAGGGCACCGGGGCTCCGGGCCTGGTCGCCCCGCCCCCACCCCCCACC
>NW_007727561.1:155359-175839 GCF_000696425.1 Galeopterus variegatus
GGGCCGCGCCAGGGGGGGCCGCGCCAGGTGAGGCCGCGCCGCTTCTCCTCTCCCCGGTCTGTGGCGACACCTGCTGGCCGTTCGCGGAAGCACAAGCTTCTGCTCTGCCCACTTGGTTCAAGTCAACAAATGAATTACTGAGCACCTACTATGTGCCCGGCAGGCATGGCGCTGAGTGTCTGGGATTCAGACCGTCTCTGCTCTCCTGGAATTTACAGGCAGAGAAGTTAAGCAGACAAAGAAAAAGCTGCAAGTTGTATTTTTCCTTGTTCAGATACAGAATAACTTCAGTTGGGGAAGCCCAGGCAGATCCTCTCTGAGATGCCGGGAAGACTTAAGAAGCTATGATACACTCCACAGAAAGAGAGTGGAACTAATCCAAGCGGCAGCAACAGCATGTGTAAAGGCCCTGAGGTAGGAAGGAGCCTGGCTATTTGGAGGAGGAGAATTAGGCCAGGAAACCAGAAGCTAGTGGGATGTGGTATGAAGCAGCAGAGACTAGATGAAGCCCTTCGTTTACACTCTCACTGTTACCACACAGCAACTGAGAAGTGGAAGAGACTTGCTCTTCCTTACAGAGTGAGGCAGTGACAGCCAGGTATAGAAGACTCCCAGCCCAGGTTCATGCCAGCCATGTCTGCTGTTGGTGTCCAAGAGTCCCCTCATTAGCTCTATGAACATTTCTTGAGCAGCTGTTATGTCCCAAGGACTGTGCTGAGCTTGGAGCACATAATGACAAATGAGACATATTCCTGGAGATGCTCCTAGTCTCGTGAGGGCTTCTGACCACGTTAGGAAGACTGGAGAAGGTTTCATCTTCTAAGAGCTGTTACAAATCTTCCCACCCCACCCCACGCCAAGATAAACCCAAAGGAATGAATCTGTAATGGTGGAAATTTAGGACAAGTAGAGGCCAGAAGATGAGATCTTTGAGCACTCTTCAAAGCACATAGGGATGACTCAATTCCCAACCCCATTAATCCCCAATTTTTGTAGAAGGGAAAAATTAGGTCACAGAGGATTGAGTCAGGATGCTGAGCTAGACCGCCACTGAAATGCCAGAATCCTAGTGGCAAGTTAAGCTCAGAGGACTTGTCTTGGTCACTGATGAAGCTAAGGTAATCCACCACCATCCTCTCCATCATCGTCATCATTCAGAATTTAGCAGCAGCAGCAGCATCTGGAACTTACTCTGAAACAGCTCCCGAGTCACTGATTTATTAAAACCCAAGAAGGTTCATTAAGTGCCGACCCAGCTCCAGCATTGCAGTTTGGGGCTGGGACACACTTACCAAGGTAAAGGCCATCCTTGAACAGCTCATAGAAGGTACAAGTTGACATTTAAACAAATTATTTCACCCTGGTGTGATAAAATGCTGAAAAGGTGGTAGTTTCCAATCCTGAGGCAGCACCACAGCTGTAGGATTTATTCTGCGAGGTCTTGAGAGAGAGGTAATCTGTGAATCACAAGACTATTCATCTGAGTCTCTAGTTCAGAGATTCACAAAGCGTGGCCCTAAAACAGCATCACTTGGGGACTTGTTAGAAATGTGAAGTCTGAATCAGATGCTCTGGAGGTGGGACCCAGAAATCTGTGATTTCACATCCCTCTGGGTGACCCTGATGCTTACTGAAAATTGAGAGGTTCTGATCCAGGAGGGAAGCCCCAAATAGCCTGTAAATCTGTTTTTAACAAGCTAACCTGATGATTTTCCATGATCCGAGTGTCTGGAAACAGTGCTTTAGTTGAAATCACTGATTTTCTCTTTTCACGTAGCTTTACATTCCTTTTTTCTTCTTTTATCTCAGAATGATTGTTCCATCTGCATTCTGTAAGAATGTACTTGTTCTCATGAGTAGTCATAGACCACACCAAAAAGCAAATAAAACAGACAGTGTCAATTACAGAAATAGAAACCAACCATTCGTTTGTCTGGGACTCTCCTGATTTTAACACTAAAAGTCTCACATCCCAGGAAACCCTTAAGTCTTGGGCAAACCCGGACAATTGGTCACTCTAGATAGGTATTTATTCATGTGCTTTCCTGTGACCCAGATAACAAACAACATAACATACTGAGGGTTTTGCATTATAATTTCTACAACCTTTTGGTGCCGGTCCTAATTCTAACCCAAATATTGTAATCTTCATCACCATCATCTTTATGACTTAGTATTTCTGATCCACTTTAATTAACAAAGCTCATAAGCAAGATGCTACACATTTCATTTTTTATGGCCAATTGGCTTATGAATATCATTGAAACTTGACTATGTAAAGTTGAAATAGCATTCTGTAAGTCAGCAATTTTACTCTTAGGTCGGTATGTCTGAAATATTTCATAATAAGTGTTTTATTTACTTTATGGTTTATGTAGGTATTCATGCTGTTCTTAACATATAAAGGCCCCATGACTTAATAAAAATTTAAAACTTCTAGGCTGTCTAAGCCAAAAAAAGAGTTTCTAGTTCTATACTGAGTTTGTATGTTAAGGAAAGGGTCTGTGTATTGTTCATTTCTGAACTCCCCGTTCTTAGCAAAGGGCCTTACAGCCTGTAGTTCCTTAGTAAATGTCTGCAAATCAATATAATATTGAATAAAACTCTTCATTTTATAGATGAGGAAACTGAGACTCAGAAGTGAAATGGTTTAGCCCAAACTGGATACTGACATAGAGGGAGCACCAGGGACTTGAACCCGAATCTCTTGACTCTTCCAGGCCAGTGCTTGCTCTGCGGCACTGGCGGTTCTCAGAGTGTGGTCCCCAGACCTGCTTGTTTCTGGCAGGGCTGACAGTATACTTTGTTGCCCCAAAGCTAAGTCAGTTCTCTTGTTCTATGCCATAAGATAGTCTACAGAGGTCAAGGTCTCACTGGTTCACTACATTGAAAATCTTATGCTGATTGGATCTGCTGAGTAATAGCTGAGCAGAAAGTATTTGAGATGCCCTAGTAAAATATGCAAATAAGGGGGTGGGAAATAAGCCCCACAAAAATTCAAGGGCCCACCTTCTGGGCAAAGTGTCTGGATATGGAGTACATCAAGAAACCCCCTCCAAGGTGAAAGACATATTGCTACGCCTCACACCAGTCAGAACCAAAAAAGAGACACGATGCTTGATAGGTCTTTTTAGATTCTGGTCCAACGTATAACACATCTGAGTGTGCTACTTTGATCTGTCTATAGAGTTACCCATACGGCTGCCAGTTTTGAGTGATAATCAGAACAAGAGAACTCTCTGCAGTAAACTCAGGCTGTAGAACAAGCTGCCCTGTAACGTGAGCCTATGATCTGGCCAATGCAATGATACAACAGTGGTTTTACTGAATTGGAAGACGAGCCTACAACTCAGACTTTAGACTCCACTTGCCACTGAACCAACAGGAAAAGGGGGAGAGAATAAATTTACTGGTTGAAGTGATCGATCCTGAGTACTGAGGGGAAATTGGGTTGCTTCACCACAATGTGGGCAAGGAGGACGATGTCAAGAACTGGGCAATTTTCTGGTGCCCTTAGAACTTCCATGCCCAATAGTAGAAGTTTAGGGAAACTACAGCAACCAGAAAATGTCAGAATAGTTGAGGACTCAGATCCTTCAGAAATGAAGGTTTGGTTCACTCCACCAAGTAAAGAACCCCAACCAGTTTGAATTTCTAACGAGAGAGAAGGAAATACAGATGGGGAGTGGAAGAAAGAAGCCCAGAAATCAACTATGGCCTCATGCCCATGATTACAGAAACTAGGATGGAATGTTACATATTATCTATTTGCTTGTTTTTTGCATGTGTTTGTTTTTATATGCTAACCATTTTCTTCTAATTTCTTTTTCCCGTTTTTATTTTATATGCAAGTTTTCAGAAATTAACTCTACAACTTAGCCTTTAGGTAACAGAATATCAGTGGGACTGTGACTGAATTTCAGGAGTGATTTATATATCCAGTGAGAGATACAGTGACTCTTGGGACTGTGCATCTCCTTATTTTGGAGAAAAAAGGTGACACATAGGAAGCAAATCTGTATCTTGTCTTGTAGAAATCTAAAGTTTTTATTATTGTATATAAAATAAAAGAAAAAAGGTGACACATAGGAAGCAAATCTGTATCTTGTCTTGTAGAAATCTAAAGTTTTTTATTATTGTATATAAAATAAATGTGTGTGGTGGGGCATATATGGGTGCTAAGCAGCCAAAGGAAGGGACTGTGCCATTGTCAATTTATTGCCTCTTGGCTCCAAATTCATCCTTTTTGCCTGCTCTGTGAAGAGGAATCTGGGCCCTTGTATTTTTCTTTGCCAGATGGCACTGTGTTAAGCTTTGCCAGTAGATGGCGCAGGAGAGACGTCGCAGTCAAAACAGGATCTGCTGCCTGGTGCTGATGGCTGCTCCCCTGGTTTCTCCAGAGCACCCCCCAGTGCCCGGCTCCTGCAGTGCACAGCAGCCAGCCTCAGTCAGCGGCCAGCAGATTCCACCAGCACCCCTTTCCCATGGTTTTGTAATAGCATGCCTCCGGTGAGACACCTCCCAATAACTGCTTGCCCTGGCACTCTGGGGGTGGATTTACAGCAAGTTCCACCAGTAAAGCACCACAGCACTTCTCTGCCATCTGGTGAACCATGGTCATGCCCTCCCGACAAGGTCTGGATCTCAGCTCTGTCACTGGGGGTTGGCGGCCTCTATCTCAGCCCTGGGGGTAGTAGCTGCTCCTTATATCTGCTATTCCTCTATTTTTTTGAATTCTCTTTACTTCTTACCAAATTCTCACAACCGACTTAGGGTAAGTAGTAACTGCCCTTGGGAGGGGGGCTACGTAAAAGCACGTGTCAGCCTGTCCTACCCTCCCCTGGCCCTGCACTATCTTTCCTCCCCTCCTTCTCTATCCATCCACCTCCTTGCCCTCTTCCTCTCATTCCGTTCCTCTCTTCCCCTCTTTCTGCTTCTCTCTCTTCCTCCTCCTCTTCTGTCCCCCTGACCCTTTTGAAAAATAAACAGCCCTTTTGAAAAATGTGTGTGCACTTGAGATGAGATAATCATCGAATCCATTAGTGCTTGGCAGAGGGCTCCCTTCTTTTGCTCTGATGTCCTGCCAGGAAGGGGTGGGCAGAGGGTGCCAGGCAGGCACAGCTGAAGCTGGTGGTCACCTCCCGGGCCAGGCACCCTCTCTTCAAGTACTTTCCACCAGTGCCATCTCCACAACATGCTCCTTCAGCCTAGCTCTGATCACGAGCTCCGAGGGACCTCTGCAGGGCTGCCAAGGGACACACTGGGGGGGTGGCGTGTGGAAAAGGAAGGGGCTTCCTTCAGTTTGTCCACACAGACCCTCGGCTTCTCCCCCCAGAAAAGACATGTTGAAGTCCTGACTCCCAGCACCTGCCAATGTGACCTTATTTGGAAATAAAGTCTTTGCTGATTCAACCAAGCTAAACTGAGGTCATATTGGATTAGGATGGACCCTAAATTCAGTGGTTGGTGTCCTTGTAAAGAGAAGGAGATTTTGAGACACAGAGACACACCTGGAGGAAAGGCAGACATGTGGCGATGGAGACAGACACCATCCACAAGCCAAGGAGCTCCAAGGATGGACAACCCAGCCGTTCTGGAAGAGGCAAAGAAGGATCCTCACCTGGAGCCTTCCAAGGGAACATGGCCCTGCTGACACCTTGATTTTGGATTTCTAGGCTGCAGAACTGCACAAGATTAACTTTCTGTTGTTTTCAGCCAAGGTTTGTGGCAATTTGTTTCAGCAGCCTCGGAAGCAACTACATGCCCTGAGACGTCTGTGAGCGATTCCAACCCTCACACTGGCTGTTCTTCAGGAATCAGTGCCTGGAGTTTGGTGGGAGCAAAAAGGGTCAGGGGCTGGCTGAGGGGTAATGGCTTCTAACACCACAGAGTCAGTCCCCATTCTAGGGTTCTTGTCCCCCTTAAAGTATCTCGGCTGAGCTGAGTCAGCCCCTGAGCAGAGGAGACTGTCTCCACTCACCTTGCTTGGAATCTTGTATCTGCCAAAGGACCCGAGTTGAATATAACACACTGAGTTCAACAGAAAGGTACGAGGGTGGGGTCCGGGATGGCCCCAAACTTTCTGTCAACTTCATTTTCTAACCTCCCTCTGCAACCCCCTCTAACCACCACCTCCAGGTCAATATCCCTTCCTGAAGTCAGAGTTGTGAGTATTTTTTTTCCAGAAAGGAGATTGTTTAAATACCTTTGCTAATTATAGAAGTAAAACATGTTTTTTTTTAAATTTTCAATTCACAAATATAAAGAGATAATAAGGAAAATAATTCAGCTATAATCTCACTCCCCAGACAAGAAGGATAGGAACTTGCTGGTGTATTTCCTTTTAGATTTTTTCTTCCAACACATAGATATATATTTTTCAACTAAATGTACAAACGTAGAACACAGTGCGTGTGCATACGTGTATATGCAATTTAAGAACATATTGTTCCAATGCCACAATACACAACAACAGACTCTTTCACAACTGTGTAATTGTCCATGTACCATATTTATCCATCCTTTTCCTGACAAAATCTCAAATTTACCATAGGGTGAAAAAATTCCAAATTTATTTAAAAAAAAAAAAACAGACATGTGGACACAGAGCCTGACTCGAAATATTTAGACAGCTCTATGATTGCAACTAACTCTGGACATTTTTACATATTTGTTTAAGATCTAACCTCCTTTTTCCCAGAGGTAACCACTCTCCTGATTTTGGCATCTATCATTCCCATGTGTGTTTTTATAATTTTGCCTCATACACAAGTATCCAGAAACTGCATCTACAATTGTTTTGTGGGTTCTGAAATTTTACCCAAAAGCATGTTATCAAAATATAGATTTTCTGTTGTAATTTGTGGTCACTCAGCACCGTGCTTTTAAAAATGTTGATGCCCATTGATTTAGTCCATGCTTCTTTTGATGGTGAATATATATTTAGTTAATATATATATATATATATATATGATTATCTTTTCATTTGATTTGTCCAAAACATTTTAGGTATGTGTGTGTGTATATATGTATGTATATGTATCGTATTGGTTCTGCTTCTCTGGAGAGCCTTGATAACACATGACTTGACAGGTTGTGTTTTTTTTTTTTTTTTCTGTTGTGAATAATCTGGTTTGTTTAGCCACTGCCCTGTTGAGGACACTTGAGTCATTCGCTACGACTGACATGTTGCAATGAACACCCTTCTCTTGTCTCTGTGGTAGTTTCTCAAACAAGACTCCCAAAAATGGAATTGCTGCACATCTCCTACAACCCAACATCTTCAATGCAACTGTATATTGCAAGATGATTCTTCAAAGAGATTGAACCAGTGCATGCTCCCAGTATTCTAAGAGCTGCTGTTTGCCCACGTTCCAGTCAATACNACTAAATGTACAAACGTAGAACACAGTGCGTGTGCATACGTGTATATGCAATTTAAGAACATATTGTTCCAATGCCACAATACACAACAACAGACTCTTTCACAACTGTGTAATTGTCCATGTACCATATTTATCCATCCTTTTCCTGACAAAATCTCAAATTTACCATAGGGTGAAAAAATTCCAAATTTATTTAAAAAAAAAAAAACAGACATGTGGACACAGAGCCTGACTCGAAATATTTAGACAGCTCTATGATTGCAACTAACTCTGGACATTTTTACATATTTGTTTAAGATCTAACCTCCTTTTTCCCAGAGGTAACCACTCTCCTGATTTTGGCATCTATCATTCCCATGTGTGTTTTTATAATTTTGCCTCATACACAAGTATCCAGAAACTGCATCTACAATTGTTTTGTGGGTTCTGAAATTTTACCCAAAAGCATGTTATCAAAATATAGATTTTCTGTTGTAATTTGTGGTCACTCAGCACCGTGCTTTTAAAAATGTTGATGCCCATTGATTTAGTCCATGCTTCTTTTGATGGTGAATATATATTTAGTTAATATATATATATATATATATATGATTATCTTTTCATTTGATTTGTCCAAAACATTTTAGGTATGTGTGTGTGTATATATGTATGTATATGTATCGTATTGGTTCTGCTTCTCTGGAGAGCCTTGATAACACATGACTTGACAGGTTGTGTTTTTTTTTTTTTTTTCTGTTGTGAATAATCTGGTTTGTTTAGCCACTGCCCTGTTGAGGACACTTGAGTCATTCGCTACGACTGACATGTTGCAATGAACACCCTTCTCTTGTCTCTGTGGTAGTTTCTCAAACAAGACTCCCAAAAATGGAATTGCTGCACATCTCCTACAACCCAACATCTTCAATGCAACTGTATATTGCAAGCTGTTGTGAATAATCTGGTTTGTTTAGCCACTGCCCTGTTGAGGACACTTGAGTCATTCGCTACGACTGATATGTTGCAATGAACACCCTTCTCTTGTCTCTGTGGTAGTTTCTCAAACAAGACTCCCCAAAATGGAATTGCTGCACATCTCCTACAACCCAACATCTTCAATGCAACTGTATATTGCAAGATGATTCTTCAAAGAGATTGAACCAGTGCATGCTCCCAGTATTCTAAGAGCTGCTATTTGCCCACATTCCAGTCAATACTTGAGGATAATCAGATTTATTAAATTTTGCCCATAGGGTGGGTGTGAAATGGTGTCTCATTGTTTTCATTTGAATTTTCTTAATACTTTGTGCATGCTTTTATATTGATTGGCAAATCAGGCTTCTTCCCCTGAATTGGCTATATAAAGCTTTTGCCTATTTTTCTACTAGGTTATTTCGTCTTTTTCTTGTTGACTTTTAGTTCTTTGTATATTCTAGAAAATAATTTTTAGTCTGTTCTGTGGGTGGCAGATTTTCTCTCTTTCGCTGATCTTTTTGCAGTTTATAAAAACTTTTCTTTCTGTAGAAGTTTTTAATTCTCAGCCTCAGATGTATGGGTTTGACTTCTTGTGTTCTTTATTTTAGAGGCACATCCCACTATCATAAAAAGATTCTGTTCACTTCCAACACTTCTAGGTTGTGCTTTTTCACATATAGGTCTTACTCCTTTGGGGCTACGGCAGGGATGAGATTTTATCTTTTTTACATATGGGCAACCAGTTTTCCAGCACCAATTATGTATCCATACCAGGATTAGGACCATATGGACTTAGTTATGCTTTCCTGCTGATTTTCACACAACTGTTGCCATGTATCAGGCTTCCCTATGCATCAGGCTCTGGGCTCTGTGCCAGTGATCTTTTTGTCTGTCTCTGCACCAGTGCCATGTTGCCTTAATAACTAGACTTTTATAATAAGTTCTGCAGCCTGATAGAATGTGTCCTTCCTTTTTAGACTTCCTCTTCAAACTTTGTCTTGACTAGTCTTGACTCTAGTCTTCCAAAGGAGTTTTTGGAATTGGATTGATAAGTCACACACACACACATACACACACACACACACTGCTTGGATTTTTATTAGAAGTGCATTTAATTTATAAAATAATTGGAAGGTCTTGACCTTGTTACAGTGTTGAGACTTCCTGTGTGTATTAGAAGGGCCATAATAGACAGATCCTGATATATCAATGTCCCAACACTTTTCTTTATCTTGCTCTCAAAAAGTCCGATGTCTGTGGGTTGGCCCTGCTCCATCTTGTGGTTTACACTTTCTAGAACACATGACTCCCAAGGTGCCCTAGCACAGGAAGAGAAAGCAACAGAAATGAAGCAGATCCGTTCCTCCCACACATTGGCCAGAGCTAGTCACATGGGTCTACCTAGCTGCAAGGGAGCCTGGCAAACGGCACAGGACACATGGCATATTTGACGAGGACCACCTGTTCTTGTCACTTGCTCTATCACTGCATACTTTTAGGTCTTCTTAAATTACTGTCAGTTTTTCAGTGCTATGGTAAATACCTTTTTATTCACTGTGTTTTCTTGTCATTTGTTGCTAGCACATAGAGACAGTATAGATTTTTTTGTAATATAATATATACAGCAAACTTACTGAACTTTTATTCTAATAATTTTTCGTGTGTCAATTCCTTTGGAATGTCTATGTAGATTTTTTTTAAATTATGGGAAATGAGTCTTTCTTCTTTTCAAATTCTCATCCCTTTGAAGTAACTCTAAAACCACCTGTACACTGTTGGACAGAGGTGCCTGGTTTTACGTGTGACTTCGGAGGGATTGCTATTAACATTTTGCCAAGTCACTTAACCTCTCTGTGCCTCAGTTTTCTCCTCTATAAAGGGGAGGGGGGTATTAATAGCATCTTTTGAAGGATTGTTTTGAAGACTAAATAATACAAGGGTACTTCAAAAAGTTCATTGAAAGATTTCTATTATTTTTCAATTCTATTTTTCCATAAATTTTTTGAAGTACCCTTGTATATGAAAAGTAGTTACAACAATTATTACCATTGATAGTGTTATTAGTAAATATTACATTTTCTGTAAGTATCAGGGTAGATACATGTTCAGAGTAAGGAAGTTCTCATCTTTTACTAGCTTGCTGAGAAATTTTTATTTTAATCATAAATACATGTTGAATCTTACAAATTATCATTTTGCATCCATTTATGTTGATTAAATGACTTACATTAATTGATTGTTCTAATGTTGCATCATCTTTGCAATACTCAGTAGTGATGCATTATTTTTTAACACTGTTCTGGATTCTCTGGGAAAATATGTTATGTCAGATTTTTCCATCAGTGTTCTAAATAATAGTAGCCTACAATTCTTCTTTCTCTTGGGTACTTTCTTCTTCATCTCCTCAACCTTTAGGCCCTTGGCTTGCACCTCTTCTCTGTTCACACTCCCTTGCTGGGCGATTGCCCTATAGCTTGACTTCAAACACTATCAACAGACTGACAACTCCTGAAAATGGGTCTCCAGTTTCTCTTTGGGGGTCAGCAAAGGGCTGGATTAAGCTTGCAGGCCATATGGTTTCTGTTGCAATGACCCAACTCTGCCATTGTAGTGAGAAAATAGCCATAGAAAATTCATACATGAAGGCAAGTGGCTGTGTTCCAATCAAACTTTATATATAAAAAATGGTGGTGGGAGAAGGCCCAGAAGTAGATCCACATAAATATAATCGACTTATCTTTGTTAAAGGAGCAAAGGCAATACAATGGAGCAAAGATAGTCTTTTCAACAAATGGTGCTGGTACAACTGGATATCCATATGTAAAAAATCACTCTAGACAAAAACTTTACACCCTTCACAAAAACTACTTCAAAATGGATCATAGGCCTAAAAATAAAATGCAAAACTGTAAAACTATCATAGGGGAAAATCTAGATGACTTTGGGTATAGTGATGAGTTTTTGGATACAGCACCAAAGGCACAATCCCTGAAGGACAGAATTAATAAGCTGGACTTAAAATTAAAATTAAAAACTTCTGTTTTGTAAGAGATGACATCAAGAGAATGAGTAGACAAGTCACAAACTAGGAGAAAACATTTGCAAAAGACACATCTGATAAAGGACTGTTATCAAAATGTACAAAGAACCCTTAAAACTCAATAGTAAGGCAACAACCCGATTTCAAAAATCGGCAAAAGACCTGAACAGACACCTACCAAAGAAGACATACAGATGGCAAATAAGCATATGAAAAGATGGTCCACATCATATGTCATCAGGAAAATGAAAATCAGAGCAACAAGGAGATGCCACCACACACCTATTAGAATGAACAAAATCCAGGGGCCGGCCCGGTGGCTCACTGCTATAGTGCGCCGCTTGGGAAGCACGGCGGTGCTCCCACCAGGGGTTCAGATCCCACATACAGACCGGTTCCCGCTCACTGGCTAAGCGAGGCGCAGGAGCAGCACCGGGGGTTGCGATCCCGTTGCCGGACACGGAAAAAGACAAAAAGGAAAAAAAAAAAAAAAAGAATGAACAAAATCCAGAATACGGAGCAACACCAAATGCTGTTGAGATTGTGAAGCAACAGGAATTCACATTCATGCTGGTGGGAATGCAACATGGTGCAGCCACTTTGGAAGACAGGTGGGTGGTGTCTTACTAGACTAAATATACTCTTCCCATACAATCCAGCTGTGGTACTATTTGTTATTTACCCAAAGGAGTCAAAAACTTATGTGCACATAAAAACCTGCACATGAATGTTTATAGCAGCTTTACTCATAATTACCAAAACTTGGAAGCAACAAAAAAGTCCTTCAGCAGGTGAGTGGATAAATAAACTGTGGTCCAGGAAAACCATGGAACATTATTCAGAGATAAAAAGAAAAGAACTATCAAGCCATAAAGAGACTGAAGAAGGAATTAAATGCATATTTCTAAGCAAAAGAGGCCAGTCTGAAAAGGCTACATGCTGCGTGATCTCACCTATATGGCATCCTGGAAAAGGCAAAACCATAGTAAAAAGATGGTAAAAAGATCAGTGGTCACCAGGAATTGGGAACAGGACAGAGGATTTTTAGGACAGTGAAACTACTCTGTGTGATACTCTAATGGTGGATAAATGTCATTATACATTATCCAAACCCATGGGATATACAACACCCGTAGGGGACCTTAATGTAAACTATGGACTTTGGGTGATAATGATGCGTCAGTGTTCATCAGTTGTAACACATGTACCATCTGGTGGGGGATGTTGATGGTGGGGAGGCTTGCATATGTGGGAGCAAGGGCTATAGGGAACTCACAGTACCTTCCTCTCCATTTTGCTATGAACCTAAAACTGCTCTAAAAAAATAGGATCTTTAACAAACAAACAAAAAACTATGACAGGCTAGATTTGGCCCGTGGGCCCTAGCTAGCCAACCCCTGCTCTATTGCTCTAGTTGTGGGTTCTGGGCTCCCTCAGATAAGTCGTCTTGCTAGTTGGAGCACTGGGGCTCAAGTTGGGTTGTTGAGCTTTCTGTCTGGCAGGAATCTCTCAGCCCCTATACCCATTGGCCTGTCATAGAGAAGCAGATTGTCAGTCCACTGCAGGGGCTCCCAGGATCTAAAGCTGTCTTGATTTTGCCCCCACCCCAGACTGTGACTCTGTTCTCTAGGTACAGTCTGGTCCATAGTACAGAAAGCCACAAACCAACCTGTCCAATGGCGCCCCAAAGACCCCAAGACTTCATTCACACCCACTGGACTTTAGGTATGAGCAGCCGTTTTACTCCAGGAGAGGCAAAGAGCTCAGGGTTGGGAATTGAGGGAAGGAAGCTACTTGTAGGTTGCCACGTTCTCAGAATCCTGTGCTTTTCCTCTTTGACATCTATTTCTTGGTAACTGTGGAGGCTTGCTTTGTGGCCAAGTTATGTGATTAAGTTTTGTAAATGCTTGTAAAGGATGCATAGCCCCTAATGATGGGGTTTTACATGTGTCCATTAACATGGTAGGGTTTTTTTTTTTTTCTTTCTTTTCTTTTTTTGGCTGGCTGCTACAGGATTGAATCCCAGACTTGGTGTTGTCAGCACCACGCTCTAACCAACTGAGCTAACTGGCCAGCCTTGTCCATTAGATCTAGGTTGTTAATTGTGTGGCTCTCATCTTTATGTTCTTATTGACTTTTTATCTGTTTCATCTCTAATTACTGTTAAAATCTTCCACTGTAATTGTGGATTTGGGATATGTTAAGTGCCTGCAAGTTCAAAACGATTTCAGCTCCCTGTGAATTAAATGTTTTAACATTATGGTGTATGATCTCTTTATTTCTGCCAGTGCTATTTGCCTTAAAATCTTTTTTGCCTGATAGTAATATAGTTGTACAAGCTTGCTCTTAGTATTTGCCTATATTTTTATCCTTGCATTTCTAATCTTTGTGTCCTTACAGTTTTAGCTGTTTCTTTTATAAACACTGTATAGCTGGTTGTTTCTATTTTTGCTCTTAATCCAATAGGACAATGCTTTTTTACTTATATATTAAGATTTATTGGGGCTGCTGATATATTTAGATCTATTTCTAACATCCTATTTTTTCATTAATTATCATGCTTTTTCTACGCATCTTTTTTTCCTTTTCTGAGTTCTACTGGATTGACAGAGTTTTTTCTTTACTTCCCATTTGCCTTTCGATGGGATCAGAAGCTATATATTCTCATCCTATTATTTTAGTGTCTACACTTAAAATTTTAATATGTCTCCTTGACTTCAAGCTAATTGTGGATAATTGAGTTAATCAATATGTATACCTTCCTCTCCAACAACATGAAAACTTAGAACAATTTTATTCAGATTATCTTGTAACAGTATTTATTTCCACATTGTTTTATATCCTCAAAAATAGCTCATTACTCTTATTTTATAAAATTAGTGCATTTAGATTTGTGCACATACATACTAATTTCTTTTCACCATTTCTTCCCATATTTCACTTCTTCCTCCTGGATTTGGTTTCTTTCTTCCCAAAGTACATGCATTAGTAGTTATTTCAACATGTTAGTTGATGATAAAAGCTTTTCTTTAATTTATTTCAAAATGTCTATTTAAATCCTCATTCTTGAGTAATAGTTTCATGGGGTATTAGAATTCTGGGTTTTCAGTTACTGATTTCTGTGCACTTTGAAGATAGTGACTTTTTTGTTATTGTTAAGAAGTCTGATGTCAGTCTGATGTCGGTAATCTTTCTTTTCCTTTCAATTAAGATCTTTTCAACTGATTACAATATTTTCTTTGGCTTTTATGTTCTTCAATTGTATTACAAAATGGATTTATTTTTACTTATCCAGCTTGGAGATAGTTATACATATTGGATCTGAGGACTCATGTCTTTCATCAATTATGAAAAAGAAATTACGAAAGAAAAACACTCTTCAGCTAAAGCCTCTGTTCAATTTTCTCTGCTCTCTCCTGTTAAAATTTCTATTACATGCTGTCAGACCTTCTCACTCTGTCTTCAAGGCCACCTTTTTTTTTTTTTTCTGTATTTTCTGTCTCTTGGTTTCTTTGGATGGCATTGTGAATATTCCTCTTATTTGTCTTCTATTTCATTAACATGCTCTTTATCTGTCTTGTTTACTTCAAAGTTATGATTGTTATTAAGTCTACTGCTGTATCTTTTTTTAATGAACCTTTGGAGAGTTCACAATCCAACAAGGGAGAAGACTACTTTAAGGGGGAAACTGAGGCTCCCAATTGCTCACCCAATTACTAGCAAAGGTAAACATGGTGGGCGCCATATCACAGTAGCTTCTTCTAGGCACCAAAAATGCATGTGTGCAAAACTCTTCACAGTTTACAAACTGTTTTCATCCTCACAACAGTCTAATGAGTCCTTTTTTTAAAGATGGAGAAACTCAGGCTCATAAGTCAAATAACGTAACTTCTCTGTGCCTCAGGTTCTTCATCTGTCAAGTGGGGATAATAATGGTATTGACCTCTTTGGGCTGGTATGAGAATTAAATAAGTTGATATGTACAAAGCACTTACAATAGAGCCTAGCATAGAGCAGGTGCAGCACACAAGTTAGCAATCGATTAAATTATTATTCAACCATTACCCCAGAATATAATCCTTCCAATTGCCCCTAGTTACACTCTACCACAGTTCCTTGTTTTATTTTCTTCATAACACTTATCCTTGTCTGAAATTATATATTCACTCTTCTCTACAGCTGTTTATTATGTCTCTCCCCAATATCATGTGCACCATGAAGGAAGAGACCTCATCTGCCACCCTGGATGTGGTGGCACTTGATAAATATTGCTTAAGTCTGGAGTGACTAAGAAACAGGTGCAGGTTTGATTTCAGGGAATCCCCAATTAACCTTGAGTCACAGGCTAACCTCCCACTGCAAACCATGGAAAATGGCCTCAGAAACGCTACACGCCCAATCAGCCACAGTCGTGGTTACAGTCAATGCCACCTTGTCCAGCCCTGTCTCCTCCAATGACATATTCATTCCTGGGATACGTTTATTTTGTGCTACTGATGCACTCTGCTTAGATCTCTATTTATACCACCTATTGGCAATCACTGATTTCCTGGACAGTCTGAGAAGGTCTTTGCAGGCAGGAATCAAAATGGTCATCTCTGAATCTCCAGCAAGTGCCAGGCATCTGGAAGGTGTTCAAACGAATGAATGAATAACTGAATGAATGAATAATGGATGACACCAGGATAGGGATGTCAGATGCAATATAGAGGCCTATTTAAATTTGAATTTCAGATAAACAATAAATGCTTTTTCAGCATAAGTATATCCCAAATATAGCAATGTGTATACTTATGCTAAAAATCATTTGCTTGTTATTTGAAATTCAAATTTAACGGGACAGCCTGTATTTTAATATGCTAAATCTGGCAATCTTATTCCAGAGGCACCTGTAGTGAGTGACAGAAAGGGGTGGCAAGACAGAAATGCCTACCTCACTGGGGGAGGTAGGCACAGCAGGCCTTCGAGCGACAAGAACAGTGGATTCTGAAGTGTGGCCTTGAAGTATCCAAACTAGAAAAGGTGGCCAAGGGTCTAGGGTCAACCCCTCTGCCTCTGACCTCATTAAGTGACAGTCAGGGGACAGTTAGGGAGGACAATGTGAAAGGGAATAAGTCCAAGGTTCCAGCCAATGGCTGCAAGAAGGGAGAGAAATGTAGGGAAGACTGCCTTGGGAATGGGGAACTTTCTCATTTCATAGCCTGGTACTCGGGGTCTAGCACATAACAGGCCCTCAAGCAGGGAGTGTTCACTTGCAAACACACGCACGCACACATGCACACACACACGCATGCACGCCCTGCACCATTCAAGTCTGTCTTCCCCAAGCTAAGCATGAGCTTCAGAGACCAGCAGGGGCGTGAGACATTGTATTCATCCCATCCCCAAACTGAAATACAAGCAAGAAAAGAAAGCTGCCCCACACATTTCTACAGAGTTTTATGGATTTTCCCAACTTAACTCTTTATTACAGAAAATTTCAAACCCCCACAAGAGAAGAGGATGACAATCCCCCATGTATTGATGACCGAGCTTTAGCAATTATCAACAGTTTTCCCACCTTGTGCGTCTATGCCCCCCCACCCACCTGCACACACTCACTTCCCCTATGAGTATTTTAAAGCAAATCCCAAACATATTATTTTGTCCAACTTTACAACTTTTAAGGGGTTTACACACCCCCCTGAGATGTGGGTATTGTCATCCCATTTTACACATGTGGAAACTGAGGCTCAGGGAGGTGAAAGTCTTGTGCAGAGTGACAGAGATGCAGAGTGGGGCTGGTGCCCAACTGCCCAGCACCCCCCAGTCCTGAGACACCCCTCTCTCCAGGAGGCTGGGGCAGAGCCCATGGCAGCACAGAGCTGAGTCAGCCCATCTCCTCGGCCCTGACACAGGGCTCCAGAAAGCTGGACTTTGATCCCTGCCAGAGCCGAATTCCAGACAGAGGCTTCACTGGCCGCTCAGGCCACACGATTGATGGGGTGTTAGTGAAGTCAGGTTAAAGGACAAACTCTGGGCCTGGGCTGGGGTGAGCAGGTCTATTGTCAGGGGTGGTGGGAGCCAGGCCCCCCCATACCAATCTGCTCATAGGCAGGGAAGGGGCAGAGAGGGGTCCGGGCCTAGGGGCTTCTCTCGACAGAACCAGGAATAACTGTCAGGTGACAGCAGGCAGTGTCATTGCTGGAGGGTCTCAGGGTTGCCCTGGGGGCATGGTAGAGTGGGGTGTGGAGGCTGCGCTGAAGCCTCTCCACGTGGGATCAGTGGGCTCTGGACTCAGAGTCCAGCAACTTGGCCAATGAGAATGACCTCAGCTCTGTCTTTCCCTCTCTGGGCCTCAGTTTGCTCATCAATAAAAAAAGGTTGGACGGTTGGACTAGATCAGGGGCCAGCAAAGTAAAAGGCCAGATAAACATTTCAGGCACTGCGAGCCACATAGTCTCTGTCACAACTACTCAACTCTGCCCTTGCAGTGGGAACGCAGCCATAGACAATGCCTGAATTAGTGGACCTGGTGGTGTCCCAAGAAAACTTTATTTACATAGTCTCTGTCACAACTACTCAACTCTGCCCTTGCAGTGGGAATGCAGCCATAGACAATGCCTGAATTAGTGGACCTGGTGGTGTCCCAAGAAAACTTTATTTACAAAATCAGATGGTGGGCCAGATTTGACCCTCAGGCTGTAGTTTGCTGACTCCTGGACCAGCAGGTCACTAAAGGCTCTTTGAGCTCTGAAAAATGTCTGAGATGGATAAGTAGCTCTAGATTAGGGTTCTCAAACTTATACCTACAGGGGCCAGGCAGATAACGTGAACTAGTAAAACAAAAGTCAGTGCAAGGCAGTAGGGAGTGGTGAGGACTGTGGCAAACTAAACAGCCTATACCTTAACTAAAAAAGGATGAGGTGGGGTGGCCTCTACTGGGCTCCAATCAATCATTGCCAGATGGAAATGCAGACCCCCTTGCTCCCGGATATAAATGTTCACTCAAGGTGGAAATCTACCTTTCTAAAAAATGTGATTTACCCAATTTTGAAAAGTTGACTACTAATTCAAACTTTTAAAAACATTGTGCAGTCCAAATCCTATCACACATGGCCACAGGCCATATTAGGCCCAGGGGTTACCCATTTGCAAACTCTGCCCTACATTTAGAGGGTTTGTTTCCCCTTTAGAAACCATGTTAGTAATTTGCAAACACACAGATTACTTGGGGTCTCACCCTCGGTGGACCGTTCCGTGTTTATCTTGCCCACACTGGGGAAGTCCACAGACTGACTGCAGGTGAGGAACGCTGGGAAGAGAGGAGCTGGTGCCACCTCAGCTCAGAAGCCTTCATAAGCTCCAGAGGCCTTGGCCGGAGAATTCCTCAGAGGGAGGTGGTTTCGCTGCTGACCCTGGAGCAAGTGACCCATCAGGCTTCTATGCCTGGGACTCAGAGCCACGGAAGCCTCTCCACTTGGGAGAGAAGAAAACAAGCATGTCCCTCCAACGACCTAATCTAAAATCCCCAGATGGCCAACCAGCTCAGGCCCCTGGAGGCTCGTTCCCCTGAGTAGCATCCTCAGGAAAGCAGCGTTGCTCCTGTGTATC
Organism: Galeopterus variegatus; assembly: GCF_000696425.1. NCBI lineage: Eukaryota > Metazoa > Chordata > Mammalia > Dermoptera > Cynocephalidae > Galeopterus > Galeopterus variegatus. Next base: position 174,329 of record NW_007727561.1, read on the forward strand.
ACCACCTTCCCAGTCAGAATGGAAGGGGACCAGGGAGGCAGCCTGTTAGGGCTTCCTCACCAGCTGTCTCAAAGACAAGACCAAGCTAGATGTCCAGTTTCAAAAACGGCTACAAGAGGCAGGAGGCAGAACAGATGAATGGGCTAGCCCAGGATGGGGTGTTTGCTTTTATTTTGGGATCCTGCAAACCCTAAAACCATTAAAAAATGCCTATTCATCTTCCTGTTGGTTTCAGAGGGCAAAATTAGAGACAGAAATGAGTCTGGAGCTACAAGGGTGTGGGAAGAATATTTAAGAGCTCTGTCCTTGTGAACCAGTGAGGAAGAAAAGACACCTTTCCTCGCTATGCTACAGGAGTTATTAAATGTGTTCTGTTTTTAATCTTTTTTAAATCAGGCTTATTGAGGTATAATTTATATTTATAAAGCACCCACTTTGGTGCAGCTGCTATGAAAACCTCTGTAGTGTTTCCTCAAAAATTTGAAGATAGAATTATCATATGATTCAGCAATTCCGAAATTTGTACATCCGTGTTCATTGCAGCCAAAAGGTGGAAGCCACACAAGTGTCCACAGATGGATGAATGGGTAAACCAACTGTGACATATCCATACAATGGAGTATCATTCAGCCTTAAAAAGGAAGGAAATTCTGACACGTGCTACAACATGGGTGAACCTTGAAGACCTTGTGCCAAGTGAATAAGCCAGTCACGAAAGGACAGATTCTGCATGATTCCACTGATATCAGGTACCTCGGGGAGTCAAATTCATTTAGACAGAAAATAGAATGGTGGGTGCCAGGGGCTGGGAGAGAAGGAAGTGGGGAGCTATTGTTTAATGGGTTTCAGTTTTGCAAGATGAGAAAGTTCTGTAACCTGGTTGCACGTCATGGTAGGTCAAATCACCACTCCTATACTGTACACTTAAAAATGGTTAAAATGGTAAATTTAATATTATAATGGGTTTCAGTTTTGCAAGATGAGAAAGTTCTGTAACCTGGTTGCGCGTCATGGTAAGTCAAATCACCACTCCTATACTGTACACTTAAAAATGGTTAAAATGGTAAATTTAATATTATGTGTATTTTTACCACAATTAAAAAAAAATTTTTTTAATGCACCTACTTTAAGTGTAGAGTCCCTTGTCCTTTGACAAATATAACACCACCCCAGCCAAAATAGAAACATTTCCCTCACCCCAGAAGGTTCCCTCATGCCCTTTTGTAATCTATACTATGTTTAAACGTCCTGATGAATTAAAATTTAATTAAATAGGAATGATATCCTCCCTGCCCCGCGTTCTGGTCCAAGCTTAATAAAATCTCCATGGCTACAAGAAACTACTTCCCACCTGGGGAACCTTCCTGCCCTGGGCCCACAGGCCTTTTCCAGGGTGTCTGGCGGAGGAGACGCCACAGGAAGGACATTAGCTTTGGCTTCTTAATTTCTAACCAGCTGCGCAGGTATTGAGAGCAACAGAATTAAGCACCCCCACCCCCCCCACCCCCACC
>NW_007727561.1:176811-193106 GCF_000696425.1 Galeopterus variegatus
TAATAATAATAATAATAATAATAATAATAATAATAATAATAATAATAATAATAATAATAATCTCATTGGGCCGGCCCGTGGCTCACTCGGGAGAGTGCGGTGCTGATAGCACCAGGGCCCCAGGTTCAGATCCCATATAGGGGTGGCTGGTTGGCTCACTGGCTGAGCGTGGTGCTGACAACACCAAATCAAGGGTTAAGATCCCCTTACCGGTCATCTTTTTAAAAAAATAAAGAAAAAAAAAAGAGATTAGTCGAGGGTAACCTCAAGGCTTTTGTCTTGAACTGAACATCTGGAAGAAGATTGGTTTGCAGAGAGGATTGCAGGTTTAGGGGGAAAAATTAAGAATTGCATTTCGTGCATGTTTGAAACACCTATTTGCCAAACATGTAGAGGGGTGAAGTCTCTTTCGTGACTTTTCTGGTAAAAGCAGGAACTGACATTTATTGAGTGCCTGCTGCAGGCCAGGCACCACACCATACAGTGCATAACCTCATTTCGTCTCCGCCAGTGGTGAAGGCACGTGCTATTAGCATCGCATTGTACACAGATGAGGAGACAGCCTCAGAGACCATGAAAGCAAGCAGTGGTAGAGCCAGGATCTGAATCCAGGAAGTCGATGGCTGATCTGGGCTCAGAACAATGTATTTTTGAAATGTTAAGGAGGAAACTTGAAGAAAACAGATCTCTTTGAAGTTTAGATGGTTCTAGAAAAATGGCCAAGGTAGGATAGTAGAAAGTGACTGGTCTTGCCATGTCTCAAAGCATGAGACCATGCAGTATGACCATTCCCTTTGTTGAATGTCTCCTCTGTGCCAGGCAGGCAGGGGCTGTGGAGAAATGGTCAACAGATAACACATTGTAACCAGTGCCATGATGTGGCACCATACACTCTGGGAGTACCAGGAGGGACAGGGGTGCCAGCCCAAAGTTAGGAGTGGCTCCCCAGAGGTGGCAAAGACCAGAAAGCTAAGGCTGTATCTGCACAGAAATTGGGGCAACAAGTGCCTCAAGCAGAGAGAACTTTCTAGGTATGAGAACTCATAGTGCGAGGTGGAGTTTTGGTCCATGAAGCAGAGCCAAGGAGAGCACGTCTCAGGTTGCCAAGGCTTGCATCCCATGTGGCCCTTTGAGAGGTGTTCTCTCTCCTATTTATTTCTGTTCCTCCTCCTAGTAACTCAAGCTTTGGTGTAAGTCGAAAGACACAGGCCCAATTCTATCCCTGGCCCACTCTCTGTTGCCTTAGACAACTTGCTTCCCCTTCCTGGGCCTTAGTTGGTTGGACCATTTACACTCACCACCAAGAATCTGAAGTAGTTGTTTTGTGCTCGAATAAGAAGCCCCCTGCCCCAACCTGCCTCCCAGGTGTGCCTGGCCTGGATGCTTCTGCATCGGTACAAGTGTGAGCACTTAATGGTTTGGGGAGAGGGAAGCGGGAAAGCCCAGCTCACCATGCCAGGTCTAGGATACTAAAAGGAACTCCCAAGTATGGTTTGGGAAAGGAGTCCAAGAAGGTTGCCCAAGACCACGACGAGCCTCGTGTTCCACACCAGAAAAGTTGGACTTCACTGCCACCGTGAACAGCTTGGAGAATGGATTGAAAGGGGCAGGCCTGGAGGCAGAAGGACAGGCAAGCAGCTCTAGTGAGATCCAGGGAAGCGCTAAGGGGGTGGATCTAAGAGGGACTTAGGAGTTGGCATCAGCAGGGATTGGTGGTGGGGAGGTGGGCTTCGAGGATGACAGGATAACTAGGGTGACCAGAGTCTACAAGAATTGTGAGGGTCCCGGACGTATAAGGCCCAGGACAGAAATCAAACCCGTATATACCCACCTGGGACAATTCGGCAGCGATGGGGAGGTGGGCTTCGAGGATGACAGGATAACTAGGGTGACCAGAGTCTACAAGAATTGTGAGGGTCCTGGACGTATAAGGCCCAGGACAGAAATCAAACCCGTATATACCCACCTGGGACAATTCGGCAGGTGCTTGAAGCTGTAAACCGGCTCCCCCAACCTCATCTTGGATTTTAAATGGTGTCTGAGGAATATTCAGGGCAAAAGGCACTTTGTTAGTAAGGACAGGATTTACCAGGAGTTGGAAGCAGGGAGAGTTGATCTCTGCTCTTTCCGTGTGCCCATTGCCCACCTTCCTCAGCTAAGGGCTCTCATTTGTTCCCATTCTCTGTGGGATCCTCCTGCTGCCCTCCCTGAAGATGTGGACTCTTCTATCCCCTGGAGCTAAGCTGAGGGCTACCTTGACAAATTGGCCTGAGCTTTAGGGAGAGGGTCAGGGAGGTGTATTTCTAGCTGCAGAATCAGGGGCCTCCCTCTGAGTTCTAACTCAGTGCTCTCCCACCAGTGTGGAGGGAACAGAGGGACTGAGAACTGTCTTTTCTGTCCCCATCCCAGGGCAGGGGAGGAAAGTCTCATTACTGTGCAGATAGGCGCCACTATAAATTCCCAGTCTCAGGCCTGTCCATTCATTCTAGCCAGTTCTCATCCTCGATCTGCACCAAAATTATTTCAGATCTGAAACCTCCTACCCACTGCTCCCACTTAACACGCTCTGGCCTCCTCATGCACAAGAAAACAAGACTCTCTCATCAACCAAGGCTCTCTCTCAACCAAGGTTCTGGATCCCTCCTCCTTGGGTCCTTCATTCTGTCACTTACCCCTTCTCCGCTCTGGCAGTTAAGCAAGACCCGACCAAATTAAAAAGGAAACCAACCAGGCCCCTGGCAACCCCATGCCCTGCCCTGGCTGCCAACTCTCTCTCTCCTTTGTTCCTCCATGCACTGCAGTCTCAACTGTCCCTGTCCTGCCCACTAAAATTGTTCTCAGCTAGATCACCACGGCCACTGCATTGCCATCTACCCAAATGCTGAGGCCGGAAACCTCTGTCGTCCTTGACTCCCTCCTTATACCCCACGCCTACCCGATCAGTGACCAAGTTCTGTTGATTCTACCTTTTGTCCCCATCTCTCCCTCCTCATTGCCCACGCCGGGGTGTGGGCCACTATTACTCTGACCTCCACTTTGAAACTCTTCCGGTACACACAGTGAGTGTTCTGAAAGGTCAACCGGATCGTGGGTTTAGGGCTGGCCAGTTACCTCAGTTGGTTAGAGTGTGGTGCTGATAACACCAAGTTTCAAGGTTTGATCCCCGTACTAGCCAGCTGCCAGAAAAAAGGAAAGAAAATTTTTGATCATAGGTTTAACTTGCTCAAACTCCTTAGTGAATCTCCATTCTCTTCATATGAGATTGGCTTACCCATCACTTCAGAATTTGGCATGACTCACACTGATGGCTTCATCCTTCACTACCGCCTCCTGGAGTCCAGATTTCTTGCAGCTACCTCTGGCCTCCATATTTCTACACATGCTGTAGGCTCTACCTGGAACACACCTCCCCACTTCTGACTGCTGCTTCCCACGGGTTCTACAGATCTCACGAAACCTCTCTTCTCCAGACAGCTTTTCACTGAAGTGTATGTGGCAGCCTGCACCTGCCCTGTCACAGCAGCTTCCACACCAGGCTGCACCTGTTTTCTTGCCTGTCAATCTCACTAGACTATCAGTGCATGAGGCCAGGAATGGTGGCTTTCCTGTTTCTCATGATCTCCCAATACCTGGCCCAGAGGAGACCTGATGACCTTCAGAATGCAGAATCAGTGAGTGACAGGACATGGGAGGTGAGGGAGAGAGAGAGAAGTTCAAGATGACACAGATTTCGGGGTGGTGGAGAAGGACAGAGAACAGAGTTGAAAGGAAGAATGAGTTCAGGGCTGTGTCTGGAGTGACCATGAGCCTCCAGGTCAAGGTATCTTGTAGAAAGATGAAATATGTAAAACCTACAGTTATAGATTTGGGAGACATGGGAAAGGATGAGATTTTCCAGCAAAAATATAGGAGGAGAAGGACCTTCCGAGTTTTCACATAGTCATGGCAGTAGGATGTATTGAGGTTTCCCTAGCAGACGTTAAATTGAATTGGGCAAATGTTTCACCACGTGTAGGCCACTGAGCCCTGGATCCCAGTCGGGGAGAGAGGGCATTTATTGCAGGCCCCTGAGCCCCCCCCCCCACTGATTGGATCAGAGTTGGGGGAGGTGGTGTAGCCTGGGAATCTGAGTGCTTATCAGTTCCCAGGAGATCAAGGACTGAGACTTTGCCAAGAGGGGTGAAGAATGATCACTGGTAAGGAATTAAAGTTGTATTGGCCAGACAGTAACTAAGGTGATGGACGATGGCTCAGAAGTGGTGACAGGACAGGACATGGGAAGCAAATGTGCCCCATGACAGGGTAAGCTGGTGGAAACCGGATAGGGACAGAACGTAGAGGACCCGCAGAGCTTGCTCATCACCTGGGCTCACTGTATAGCTCTCCAGAAGACAGTCCACTAAGTACTGTGTCGTACAGACTAATCTCCTTGACCAATTCTCCGCCCTGAAGAGAGGACCAAAATGGGGGTTTTCATTTACCTCTGTCCCCTAGTGCGGGGCCTGGCACCTTAGAGGGACATAGTGTCTGTTGACAGGATCAACAAATTCCTTCTGTAAACATTTTATGGTTCTGTGTTAAAGGAACTAGGGGCACCTGATGGTAACACAGTCCCTGCATAAAAGTGGCTTCTACATTGGTCAGGGGAGATGCCTGTGACTAAGGGAGCTACCTAAAACTGAAGGGCAGTGTCCAAAGAAAAGGATGACAATAAGGGGAAATATTCTGCTCTGATTGAAAGGTATCCCCATGGCCTAGGAACTAAACACTGCAGAGTTTGAGTACACATCTATTAAATCCTGAGAATGGGGATGGAGTTGGAATGGGCAGAGAAGAGGTGGTATTTTTTTATTAGAATGGATACATATGGAATAAGAGCACGTGGATGTTTGTGGACTGTTTAAAGGTATTCGCTTATAGAATTAGAAAACAGGTTTCTTTCAAAAATGTTTTAAAAGTTAGAAGCAAAAAGCAGAGTCCGTACGCAAAAAAGGCAAAACTGAAGAGTAAAAGGAAGCAAATAAATATGTGTATTTATAAAAATTGGCTGACAAGTCAAAGTGTGACACAGAACAAGAAATGCAAATGGTAGAAATTACCTATTCAAATAAAAATGTTATTCTATTAAGAAATAAAATGCAATGTGTATGAAGAAGTACACCTAACACAAAACGACAAAGGCTGAAAATAAATGGTTTGTAGCACTGGAATTCTAATCAAAAGAAAGAGGGGTGGTAATATTAATATCAAAGGATAATTTAAAGCAAAAAGCATTTTGTAAAATAAGGGGTTATTTATACAGAGATAAATTATATAACATAGACATATCATTAAAACCTTTATGCACCAATAACAAAGTACAAAGAAAAAAAGGACAGACCAAACTTGCAGTGGGAAACTTTAACTTTAACCCCTACTATCTGCCTGTGACAGAGCTTGAGGTCCAAACAGAGCACAGGCATAAGGAAAATATAATCAAGACAGAATTAACTGGTGTCAGATCATACACCCTCCCTGCACTGTCCAGTAGGATAGCCACTAGCCCCGTGTGGCTGTTGAGCACTTTGAAATATGGTGGGCATGACTGAAAAACTAATTTTTAAACCTTATTTAAATTAAAATTTAAAAACCGAAGCAGTGTAAAATATTTTTTTTCTGCTAAATCCAGAAGAAAATTTTTTCTGTTATTGTTTTGGTGCAACATTTTACTTTAACCACTGAAGATTTAGCATCCAAATTTAGATGTGCTGTAAATGGAAAACACATTGACTTCAGAGACTTATTACAAAAATAACAATTGCTAAATAGTTCACCGATAATTTTTACATTGATTTTACGTGGAAATAAAAATTTGGATATATTGGGTTAAATAAAATATTATTAAAATTAATTTCACCTGTTTCTTTTTTAATGTGGCTACTAGAAAATATAAAATTACATTTATGTCTCACATTTTATTTCTATTGAACAATATTGTCCAAGAAATAGGACACACCTAATTTTGAAGGTTTCAGAGAATGTCTGCAAAAACTGATCATTACTAGATTGCATTGTAGTAAGAGAATATTACAGTATGAGAGACTTCAAACTTTAAACCCAGAGAGAACTTTCCTTAAAAGGGGGGGAGGGGTAAATCAAAACAAAGAACAGTGTAAAAACAAAAATGAAAACATTAAACATCAAAACGTGTAGGATGTAATCATCTTAAATATAATGCCAGCTCAGTCATTGTTACCCCTTTTAGGGTCAGATATCTCTGAGAATCTGACACAAAGACTCTCTCCCTAGAAAAATGCATATACATAAAGAATTTTGCATATAACATGAGGAGGGCCACACACACCCAGAAGCCCCCAGGCTATACGTGCCAGTATCATCAAAAGTGAAAGTAAACTAACTAAGCAAGCAATTAAAATTCAAGGAAAATGAAACAAAACTCTCAAGGAAACTAGGAAAAAGAACAGCAAGATGAAAACCAGGATGAAAACAAGAGAATTGTTAAATTCATGAGCTGTTTCTTTGGAAAAATCAAACAATACTAAAAAACAGCAAACTGTTAGAAAAATTAATCAAGAAAGAAAAACCCATAAATATTGTTAGAAATGAGAAAAAGCATATGTCACCAAAAATACCGGGTTCAAAATTAGGGGAGTACTGTGTACAACTGCATAGTAATATGCTTGAAAAACTCATTAACAAAATTGATAGAAGAAATGAAAAATCCAAAAAAGGAAAATACATTTCTTTATTTTCTAAACTGCTTCTCCAAAAGGCATCAGGATCTGATGTATATGCTGGTAAATTATCTCATATTTTTGAGGTGCAAGTAATTCTACTCTTTCAACAGTCTCAGTGTTCAACAAACATTTCCTGGGTGCCTGCTTCAGCCCAATATATTGTCTTGGCCCAAGATAAAACTGTCATGCAAGATCAACAACAGAAATTCGTGTATGACCATATAAACATTATCTCCTCTACAATTAAAAATCACATACTTAAAAGGAATCACAGGAATTTATGTAAATAATGCACATTAATTAATAAGAACACCACCAAGACTTCTAAGTAAACAAAATCAGATTTAAATAAGGGGAGCTAACTGAAAAATGCTTACTGAAAAACATTCAAACTCAAATAAGACAATTACTATTTTACATGTCCGATTATTTAAATTGATTTTCCCCCACAGCTAACATCTCCTCATGTTAGAGGTTTTTCCCAGAGCTTCTACTCTGAGCTCTGGGGTGGACAATTTTCCTGAATATTGTTGTCTAGTTTTTTTAAACAGGTGTGTTGAAACATGCCTAATCCACTGCAAGGCAACAAAGGCATAAACGAGGCAGCACCAGCTGGAGAAATGCTGAAGTGCTGCCGATTTCAACATGAGTACTGGGTGATATCAAACACATTCTGGGCTAGATGTGGCTTGACCCATATCGATTTTTAGCAGATTATTAAAACAGGACGTGTGCTTTTCTTACTTCCCCATTCTTTAAAAAAAAAAAAAAGTGGGACTAACTAGAGTGTCTTTGAATCTTTCCTTCATAACTTAAACTCATTGAGGAAATAACCTTTACAGAGGAAAAATCAATACTTTATAGTCTGATCCAACCTCCTTCCTGGAGATTTAACTTTCTTCCTCATCATCTCCTATTTCTTACCTGCTTTGTTACTCCAAAGTTCTAGACAGAAGCAGTAAGTGTCAAAAAATCTTTTTAAAACTTGAACTGGGAATAATGCCAATAAAAAATATAAACTAAAACTAAAATAAAATAAAACTTGACCTGGAATTTTAAGCAAAGTGGAAGGCGGCTGGTAAATCTGGTTCCAAGCAGAGTAAGATGCCCAGGGAAAACATTACAACCATATAAATATCTGGCCCAAACAGAATTTTTTAATGGTGTCTCATTAGGTATTAATGACATGAAATAATTACTGTTAAAATGACCTTTTTGTCAGGGGGATATAAACAAGAAAATCATTTAACACCAAGATAACATGGTAGTTGTTAAAATTGCATATTGATAGGACTCTTTGGCATGTGATGAATTCAAAAGAGAAAGAAATCTTTATATAGTGGCTTGAGTTGTATAAATGACAAGCAGCAAAGACTTTTCAGGATGTGGCTCATGCTTCAGCAGTAAGTCTTATGAGAAGTCTGCTTTTAAAAACTTCTATTGACATACTGCACTTTTATTGGCTCTTTGATACCAGTTGGTAACAAACCCCTTGTCCCATGGCTTCTTGAATAACAGAAACAAACTATGTAATCACATCATTGGAGGGGATGAACTGGTGTTAAGCAGAATCTGAGCAATGCAAATAGCTGAAGGCTCCTAACCTGCCAAATCACATATATCTGTATCTAATTTGCAAAATGCTTAAATACATTTAACAAATAATTTTTCCTACCTCAGAGAGATTTAGCTACAATTACCAAATTGGTACAGTGATAGTTATGAAAACAACATTCCTACTATAAATAACGCCAACACTAATTGTTGGATAAAGCAGCCCCCAATGCATGAACTAGGTATCCAAGCTAATGAGCGCTTATGAAAGTACCACCTTATTTGATTATTCAGATGACACATGAATCATTGGACTGAACAGATTACACAGGATCTGGGAAGTGTGTGGCTCTATAGTAATGCTTTTGGCAAGCAGAGTCACAAACAGTACTGTGAACTAGTTATATAAAGTGGTGGTGACTGGATGAGGCAGAGACCAATATTTTCTTTTAACTGAAAATTTGGCCTCACTTTTTGCAGCCTTTCTTCCACAGGACAACTATAATAACGTGGATACTGCTTTTTAGTTTACAAAGCATTTCTCATGGAATCACCCTCATCCCTTATTGCAGTGAAATAACTGAGGCTGAGTAGTCTCAACAGTTTTTGTTCTAGATTTGGACAATATTATATTCAGAACAATGTATATTTCTAAACAGATAGAGGGAGATTAAAAGCAAGGCCTAATTATTTAATTTTCTACTGTTAACTCTGCCAAGCCCTGGGGTTTACTATTTTTAGTGACAGATTCCGCCAGGGCAGTATAGTAAATAAACCCTCCAGACTCCCCTGGAACATGTGGTTTTCCCTACTGGATGGGGAGCCAAAAGGGGGAAAAAAAAAGTAGTGGCTGGCATACAGTCAGCAAGGGACTTGCTTGTATGTGGTGTGTCAGATTGCATACTACTGTCACCAGCCTATGAATGAAGAAAACAGCAAAGAGAGACATACCTGTTATTCCTAAGGAACATCAAAAAGAAACTAGCTGGGACCATGAAGAGAAAGGAGGTAGAATATAAATACAGACTTGTAATTTGTTCTAGTATTGATCACAATCTTATAGCTGGGTAGTACCATTAGATTGGATCTTCTCAAAACAGTTAAGAAACTAAACACCATGACTCCAAATTCAACATTGTGTGTATGTGTGTTTTAGTATCTAAAAATGTTCTAGGAATGCACTTATGCCTTGGCATACAAGAATACCTTTTCAGAACAGCTGTTAGGATGATTAGGGCAGTAAAATTTTACATCCGTTCTACTGACTGGAAGGTAGAGCCTGACTCCTAGTCTAGGGTTGGTTCAACCTATAATATATACACCTTTGAACAGGTGTACATAATTTTCTTACAAAGGCAGAATGGGAGGAAAAAAGCCACTCAAAGTTTCAGTAATTCAATAATTTATTCCTCTAAAAAAGTGTGTAAAAGTATATAGCTCTCATCCACAAGGTATATATGAATGACATTTAAAATGGAGGCCTTTTATTATTGTTTCTTTTTATCAAAGTCTTTTAGTGTACTGTACCAGCGCTATACTGTAGTTTTTTTTAAATGAACTTCACATATTTTTGTATTCTTTCAAATTGTTTGCTATATATAAAAGAAGCTCACTGCAAAATGCTTGAAGGAAAAAAGGAAACAAAAGAAATTCAGAACTTCCCAGAAATGTACAGCTTTTACATTTAAAAAAGGTTCTGAAATATACATACAAGCATGCTGGACAATCCCACCCTTCTTCCCTTCCCACCTCCCCTTTTTAGTTCAAACCATGGTTAAGAGTTCTGATTTCTGCAGAATTTCCAAAATTAAAAATAAAAAAAAATAAAATAACTTCTCACTCTGTAGCAAATCCAGGGCTTGTACATTTCAGATTAATTCAGTAAAAAACTCACAAGTAAAATAATGCATATTTAAAGGAAATATTATACAGACTTTTTCACACAGAAGTACATAATAAGAGTTTTTAAAATCTATTGCCATTCATTTATTTTTGCACAAAAACGTATAAATATGTCACCAGCTTTTCTTAACTTAAAAAACTTAAATAAAAGACACCAGATGAAAACTACCCTTTGCTGCCTTTTTTTTTTTTTTTAATTTTTTGTAGGGGTTTTTTGTTTTTTGTTTTTGTTTTTTCTGTTTTTCTGCTTAGAATTGGGTTTCTAGGGAAGAAAAAGCCCCTGCATTAAAAACAGCCCATTAAAAAAAAATTCAAAGTTCTGATGAATTCCAGGAAAAAAGCAACCCCAAAGTGGTAAAAGATTACAAATATCTGCTTTACAATTTGTCTTCTCACCAAGATAATTTTATACAAGTTTACAATCTTCATCATCTTACGCTCTTCAAAAGGCCTTGAGAATTTTCCTTTCTGATTAAGAAAAAATAGCACTGCAATATTTTTAAAGTCAATTTTACACTGTACACATTAGATACAAATGGTTTGATATATCAGATTTTTTTTAACCTATACATTGCGAAAGTCAACCCCCCCTTTCAATTGGTGGTACAGAGAACAAAATTATCCATTTACAAGTTATTTCTCTGCTTTCACATTCCCACCACACAACTTTTTTTTTTAATATAATGTTTTAAACGTTAGATTATTTCAAGAAAAATACTTTTACAAAATCATATCAATTATTACATTTTTCCTTTTTTTTTTTGTTAACAACCAGGACATGGAAGTCTCTTGGAAGAACTTTTAAAATTTGCATGATACTCTCCACAGATGACAAGAGCTCAACGGCCTGGTCAAAGCGGCTCCCAGGAGGCCAGTCCATGTGCACTGCCCTCAGACAGAAACCCACAACACAAGAGTTAGAAACAGGGTTTCAAAGACAACCCTCTGGGCCTGGAATGAGGAGTCATAAAATACTTCGATTAGCCATTAATGCTTTAAAAAGGCATTTTTTATAAAGTCCCACCATGAAGGCTCAACTTCAAGTACTAATTTAATGGTTAAGTTGTAATATTTCTTTGAAATAATATTCCTATGGTCCAGGAAATTCACCATATTTATAATTGATTTTATGAGCAAACACTTTCAGTTGCGATATGTACACGAGTCCCTTTTGATCTAATGATAGGAGAGACCTGGCTTTCAGTAAGAAAGAAACTAGAAAATATATTTCCATTGTGACTATATAAAACTACTTAAGGTCCTTGCCTCCATGGCTCTGAGTTGAGCTTGACTGCCTTCTGTATAAAAATGTTTTCCTTCATGAAATGGTGGCCACTTAACATGGCAGAACTTTTAAGACCTAGTTTGTTCTTAACAAAACCTACTGCTGGGTGGTTTTGAGTATTTTACTTTTTAAGCATGATCTTCCCAATTTGTTTTCACTCCTTTTCCAGCTTCTAGGACAGAGGTATGTAGTCAAAGAATCCTATGGTGGATCTGAGTTGGGTTTCAGCTACAGTACCTGCCTGGTCCTCATGAATTAAAAAAATAAAAGAAAGTCACAAAAACCATATGACAAAACAACTTAAAATAAATAAACTAAATGAAGCTGTCTCCAGACCTTTTGTATCTACACACAGGTATGAAGTCAACCAAAGCACTCACACCAATCTAGTTGGGAGCACTAGGGAGACAGAAATCCCAGTATGAAATCATGTACTTGAGCTGGTTCTTATTTTTAAAAAGTCCGAGATTATGGAGTTCAGGTAACCCACAGGCCATACACCAATAACTAGAGGATTTCATCCAAAGGGCTAAACTGCCCTCATTTTTAAACAGAGGCTGAAAACACAGACTCTTGTGCAAAAGGACACTCTCTTCTGTTTCCCTCTTAAAAGCCACCAACAACCACCACTTCCTGTGGATCAGTGGTTGGGGGTTGCACAAACCACAACACTGGCTGAAAGTCACTGCTTATGGAAGTTCCCAGGTCCATGAGAGAAGTGTCAAGGAGTCACTCTGGAAATGAACACTGCAGAATTGACATGTGCCTGCTGAGAAGGAATCACAGGGCAGGACTGTGGAGAGTGGTCTGAAGAAAAGGATGTGGGTATTTGCAGAGTGTAGCAGGTTCCTTGGACTGAGGTTGCAGGGAGAAGGAACTGAGCCAGAGAGAACAAGTGCTTTTCCAATTAAAGTATATTCATGATGGCATTGTACAACTGAGTGAGCACCACAAAGTGGACGGGAAGGCAGGAAGTACGGTCCTGGGTGGCCGGATTGCACGTGAGCCAGGACAGAGCGTTGTACTGCTCCAAAACAAACCTGCCAAAGAGAACACACAGATCAGGGGCATGAGCCACAAGAGAGGAAAGGCTAGTTCTCAGATTCTCACATTCCAGATATCAGCAGGAAGAAGGCCTCGAAGTCATTCTTGAACTTGCCTCGGGCTCTTGTGCCTAGTCCTTTGTCTCGTGCTCCCCCTTCCTTCTAGACCTGCACTATCCATTATGGCAGCCACTAGCCACCCACGGCCATAGAGTGTTTGAAATGAGGCATGTGTTGTGAGTGTAAACTATACACTGGAATTCAAAGACTTAGTATTTTTAAAAACTTGTAAAATATCTCTGTTTTATATTGATTACATACTTAAATGATAATATTTTGGATATACTGAGTTAAATAAAATATATCATTAAAATTAACTTCACCAATTTCTTTTTACTATTTTAATGTGGCTACTGGAAGAATTTTAATTAGATATTAGGCTCACATTATATTTCTTTTTTTTTTTTCCTTTTTGTCTTTTTTCGTGTCCGGCAACGGATCGCAACCCTCAGTGTCGCGCCCGTACCGGACCGGGACCGGCAACGGGATCGCAACCCTCAGTGTCGCGCCCGTACCGGACCGGGACCGGCAACGGGATCGCAACCCTCAGTGTCGCGCCCGTACCGGACCGGGACCGGCAACGGGATCGCAACCCTCAGTGTCGCGCCCGTACCGGACCGGGACCGGCAACGGGATCGCAACCCTCAGTGTCGCGCCCGTACCGGACCGGGACCGGCAACGGGATCGCAACCCTCAGTGTCGCGCCCGTACCGGACCGGGACCGGCAACGGGATCGCAACCCTCAGTGTCGCGCCCGTACCGGACCGGGACCGGCAACGGGATCGCAACCCTCAGTGTCGCGCCTGCACCTCGCTCAGCCAGTGAGCGGGAACTGGTCTGTATGTGGGATCCGAACCCTCGGCGGGAGCGCCGCCACGCTCCCAAGCGGCGCACTGTAGCAGTGCGCCACCGGGCCGGCCCGTCACATTATATTTCTATTGGACAGTACTCCTCAAGAGGGCCTGGAAGCCAAACTCATGTTGATCAGGTTCTTGCTCAACTATAATTTCCAAATCATTTAAGAGTTAGAAAACATTAGAAAAAGCTTGTATATTTTCTTAAGGTACATGAAGAATGTTTATGACCTGCTGAAGTGCAAAATAATTAATACACACTTCTGGGACACATTTCTCAACTGTGGAATTTATGTTCTAGTCACTTTTATTCATACAATCTACGGCAGGAAAGGTAAAATGTGTTTTCAACACAAAGTTCTTTAGGTTACAGACACTGTCTTCTAACTATCCACCCCCTAAACCTGACCTCTTTTCATCACCATGAGATGCCTCCTCTGAACAGGAAGCAAAGGCGATGGTAACTATACATAACTATCTAATTGAACAAAAGTACGTTACGCTGCTTGTTCCATGTATTTATACATGGGGAGACTGTAGCTCTTGCTGGCTGACTGGACACTGCTTCACTGCACAAATGGAAGCATCTTTTTCATAATTCCCATGAAACTTAAAATACCTTGGAAAAGAAAAAAAGAAAGAAAGAAAGAAAAAACTTAAAAAAAACCCCAAAAAACCAAACAAAAAAAAGAAAAAGCAAAAAATAAATAAAATACCTTGGAAAAACAAAAGTAAAGGAATATAATTTCAAACTGTACTGCTATCTTGCCTAGGTTGGTATCTACCTTAAAACATCAGATGTGGTTTTGGAGTCAAGAGGGTGTGGAACCCGCTGAGAATTCCTGGCAGGAAGAAGTTCGTCCGTCTGTGCTACAGAAATGTGGTGATGCAGTGAAGCCTGGAGGAAGAACAAAGAGAGTTAGTTCCCTTTTCTAGACAGCCACAGTGTGGAAAAGAGGGAAGCCATGTCTGCCAAAAGCAGATGTGCTCTGAAGTCCTTAGACATGAGGGTTTCTGTAAGTCTGAGTTTTAAGTTGCTCAGTAACCCCCAGTGGTGATCCCAAATAATACCATATCCTAAAGTTGGGAAAAAAAGAGAACTTTGGGGGCCTAGTGTTCTTTTTTTGTCCACTACATTTTATTTCTTTAATGGAAATAGTCAAACATACACAAAAATAGTATAATATATAATGAGGTTCCGTGTAACTATATCAACAAGCTGTAACAATTACCAATATTCATCACTTCCCACCCCCTCGGGATTATTTTAAAACAAAACCCAAATATGGTATCATTTTGCCTATAAATAATTTAGTAGGTATCTCCTCTAACATGTAAGGACCTTTAAAAACAATAGTAATTATCATACACAATAAAAATCAACAATGCAGTAAAAAAGACAAAAAGGAAAAAAAAAATCAACAAACTAAAAGTTGATTCTTTAAAAAGATCAACAAAATTTGCAAACCTTTTATCTAGATTGACCAAGAAAGAAAGAGAGAAGACTGAAATTACTAAAATCAGAAATAAAGCAGGGACATTACTACATTGTCATTATGGTTTTTTGTGGTCGTAAGATTTAGTTTCTTTTTCGTTCTCATGTGCATTTTTGTTCTACCAGTGGGTTTTGCTCTTTCTTGTGTGTTTGTGGTAGCAATTTTAGTTTTTTGGGTTCCAGATGTGGGACTTCCTTGAGGATTTCTCGTAGGGCTGGTCATGCAGTGGTGAACTCCCATAGTTTTCGTTTGTTCCCTAATTATCTCAAAAATGTCTTCTGACATTTGATTTATTAAAATCATGAGCCAACCTGGTCCACACATTCCAAATGATGTGCCTCTTAAGGACTTATCTGTAGAAAGCCCCACAGTCTGGCTGTGGCTGTATTTGTATTTGCAGTGGTGTTTAACATGTTCTTCTATCTTCCAGATTTCCTATAATTAATAGTTAAATCTACAGGGGGAGAAGGGGGAGGTGGGGCAAGAATACCTCACAGCTGGTGATGTATCCTTCTTCTTGCATCATATCAAAAGGCACCTAATGTCTGTTGTCCCACTTGGAGTAATATGACTGATTACTGTGTTCAGCTCACTCCATCCATTATAAAGTTCCCCATCAATTTCTTACCTAATGGTTTTAGCATAGTTTATTAAATAACTAAGAAATATAATGTGTAAAGCAGATGCAATAGATAAATATGCTTGATTCTTTTCCCTTGTTTTTCAATTTTCAGATGGAGTTCATGCTCTAGCAGCTTCAAAAGATGATTCTTTTTTTTCAGTGCAATTATGAATTCAAGGATTTGTTTCAATCTACTGCTATCACTGTTCTTTTTGATGATCAAATTGTACCATCTATGGCCAAGAGGACTGCCCTCCAGGATGGCTACTCAGGCCTTTGATATGAACTTAATAATCTTTGGTAACTTCTGTGCTTTTAAACATGACAAGATGTCCCAGGTTCATCTTGAGTATTTCTTGCTTTAGACCTGGAATCAGTAATTTCTTCAAAGAATCTTGGTTGTTTTTCTTTTTTTTTTTTGAATGACATGGTATTTAGGAACTACAATCATGGCAATAGAAGTGTTTATTGCTGGTAGGCTGTCATTGCTCCTAAGCTTTTTCAGTAGATAGAGCTAAAAACTGTGCACTTTTTTAGAGACTAAAAAATAAGTAAATCTAGTTTCATACTGATAATTCTAATTCAAAATAAAGATTACATGGAATTTCATGAAGCTTTTATTTTATCAGCACCGCACTCTCCCGAGTGAGCCACTGGGCTGGCCCATGAAGCTTTTATTTTATATGTTAAAGTCATTAGGAAAAGAAAAGGGTTTTTTTTTTTTTTTTTTTTGTTTTAAAAA
>NW_007727561.1:193116-241461 GCF_000696425.1 Galeopterus variegatus
CCGAGTGAGCCACTGGGCTGGCCCATGAAGCTTTTATTTTATATGTTAAAGTCATTAGGAAAAGAAAAGGGTTTTTTTTTTTTTTTTTTGGGGGGGGGGGGGGGTTGTGGCTGGCCGGCACAGGAATCTGAACCCTTGACCCTGGTGTTACAAGGTGGCACTCTAGAACCAGCTGAGCTAGCGGCCCAGCCCCTTCATCCTATAAGCTTTTGATTTAACCTTCCATTGTTTATTTTTGAAAATATAAGCATGTGTCTCTATGTGTGTGCATACGCGTGTGTGTCTGATTGTATCTTATAGATTACTCCCATGGTAATCTAGTCACAGAATGATTATATAGAAATATCACTCATTTTGTTATGGATGACTAATATTCCACTGTATGGATATAATATAGATGATTCAATCAGTCCCTTACTGGTGGACACTTAGGTTTCTTCTCGTCTTTTGTATATGTCATTTTTTGTTTTTGTCAAAGTATCTTTGGAATAGATTCCTAGAGGAAGGACGGCTGCACCACAAGGGAAATGTGTAGGGTTGTATCATTCAGCATTCCCACCAACACCAGGGCCTTCAGAGTTCAACACCAGCAGAGTTCATTGTCAACCCTTTGGTTTTTTGCCCATCTATGGGCAAGAAATGAATTTCATCCTAGTCTCTTTCACACAAACTACAAGTAGGAGATCTTTTGTTTTTAACTGTTTAAATTTGTATTAAAACCTTCCAAGAAATATACAGGAAGGAAGCAAGTGAAAATGTGGAATTTTTTTTTAGCTGACCCTTGCCCTTCTCTAATGAAGAATGCTTATAGCCCTTGGCAGAGGACAAAAATGTGATTTTTTTTAGCTGACCCTTGCCCTTCTCTAATGAAGAATGCTTATAGCCCTTGGCAGAGGAAAAAGATGACAGCTAGTTAGGAATATCTTCCCCCCAGGCTTAACTTCACTTATAGCAATGTGATAAGGAAATGGAGAAAGATCATTATATATCCATCCTAGATTTACCCTTCAGGACCCACAAGGTCTCCTTGAGTTAATGTGATTCATTTCTTAGTGACATGGTTTTAGGTCCATCTCCTAAATTCTACTCTCCATCTACAATTGTAATTAAAATATACAGAGAGTATAAGTAGATATGAGAGAAAAAGAGCAGAAATAACTATGGTGGCTATGACATAAATTTCTAACCAAAATTGAATTTAAGCATAAATCACTCATCCCTTGAAAACTTCAAATATGGCACCAAACCAACCTTTAAGAAGAGTGGGCACTGGTTCTGAGCCTGGGGACACGATGACCAAAACCACTGTGGGAGATTCTCAGCTTTGGCAGTTGATACAAAATACCCAAGGGCCAGAGGTTGCTGCTTGAGCTCTTCTGGTGCTTCTCTAGAAAGAAGACGCTCACCCTGACTCTGGAAAACAAAGTACCAAAAAGATGATCAGCATTTATCACTTGAAATAAAGCTGTAAAAATCAACTTTCATCAATTCACTCTGCACACTGTACTGGCAAATCCCCTGTCTAGCAGCATCTCACAAAAATGCCACATGACTGAGAAAGGTAAACAGGGAAGGAATCATCTTTGCTGCACACACAGATATCTGAGAAAAACTACAGCTCAGGCAGAAGATATCAGCAAAACTAACCATGTCCATCAAATAAATACACATTTATTTGCTCTGGTTTCTTTTCTACAGAATGTAAAGTCTGTTCCATGGCATTATCATATAACAAACTGAAATGGAAAGACTGCAATCTCTAACATTTGAAGGCTCCACACTGCATTCTTTCATCAGCAACCAACCAAAAACATACAAGTGAACCTGACTGTCCACCGTTCACTGACACATAACAGTGTTATGTGATCAGGACAACATAACACTTTACCAGTATTTGCATGGCAGTGATATTACTGACCTGCCAGCAGAGTGGGATCTGCTCATGAACAAGCTATGTTTTAATCTGCAGCAATCCCCTTAATAAGAGATTCCTGTAAGAGCCTTCCTAAGCTTTTCTGCAATTTATATTTTCATCTTTAATTCTTTTAGTAAGTTTCAAGAGCTAAAAATGTACTCTTTATGTAAGCAATAATAAATAATCCATTTGTTTTAAAAGCCTTCTGTTTAGAGGAAAAAAATAATCCTCCACTACTACATCAAATTGCATCAATTCTGAGTTGGTTAGAAAATAAAAACTTACTGCCACCTTGTACACATTCTTCCCCGTTGTAATGCCTTAATTGGATATCAAAGAGTGTTTAATGGTTCAGAAAAAGGAAATGCTGAAAGCTTCTTGGAGGTCAGCTGGCAGCAGGTACTCAGGATTTAAAAAGGCCACCTGACTCGCTGCAGAGCAGTGCTTTTTAAACTGCAACATTCAATTAAAGACTTTAGGGCTTGAGGCGCCAACAAAGGGAAAAAAAATACAGCACATTTCTGTTTCCTACAAAACTAACATTACCCTTCAACTACTAATTCTTTGTTAATGTATAAACTGAATTACAACAACAGGTACTGGGAGGCAGTTGCTATTATTTCCATTTCACAGACAAGGCAACTAAGGCTTATTCAGCTTATCCAAGTTTATCCAAGGTCACAAAACTAGTACCCGCAGAACTGCAATTCAGAGCCGTCTTTATCAGACTCCAGGGCATACATTCTTGGTTGCTGTGTTACTTGCCTCTAGAATTAGTATTAATCCTAATTAGAACTATTCAGTGTAAAATCTGTGGTTTGGTTCATATCACAACAATCTCCGATGAACAAATAAATTGTCATTTCCTGGCAAATAACTGTAAAAGGAATAAAGTCATTTAGAATCTCTTCCTTCAGAAGGGATAATTGGAGGCAGGTAGTAACATGAAGGCAGTCTGAGTTGCCCTTCCCTGGTTTCACCTGCTCTGTGTCTAAACTAAGCTTTAAACCTTCTTTCTCTTGACTGTTTTGCAATGAATTCAGTGCCAGCAAAAAAACCTCCCACCTGATGGAAACCCAAGTCCTTTAAGTCCATTTTTGTATCTAAATAAATGAGTGAGAACAGAGTTGCTGACACTTGTTTCATCTAAGATATTAGGCATAGCTATTTTTCTATGTCTTAACCTCTTAATCTCATAACATTTTAGACCAAAAGTACAATACAGTGATGAGGTATGAATCATCTAGCTGGGAAACAAAGTTAACACAAGCTATGACAGAACCCTTTAACTTTTAAATCTTCTGCTAATCTGCCTCTAATATCCCTGGGATATTTAAAGATAAATCTAGTTGTAAGCTCTGTTTTTTTCCTTAGTACTCTGTCATTAACCTGTACATTTCTGTAAAATCAGCCTCTTGACAGTTCTTGCCCTTCCCGCAGGCTGGCTAGAGAGAGATCAGTACTGCATGAATAAAGGCACCATGACATGAAAAGAGCACAGTCGGGATCTGTTCAGAATAAGCAAACATCAACAATGTGTTCTTCAATTAACACAGTTACTTTGCATGTTAAATAAGTAGGGCTATTGAGCTAGCCTATTAAAAACCCCTATTAAAAAAAAAAAAGTAATAAAAAAATAAAAATAAATTGGGACGCAGCAAGCAACCAAAACTAATTTTTGCTAATAAAACCCTTACGTCTGTAATAGGACTATTCTTATGAGGAAACTTATTCATCAGGAATAATAATACATTTCTTTCAAATTCCAGCCTTCAATTCAAAATGGAACAACTATAGAGTAACTTTCCCAAGCTCACTTCTTTTGTACCAGGGACCTGGACCATCAGGAAGAAACATACATGTAGTCAAAAGATAATCGTATGTCAAGATTATTATTTTCTTGAAGGTTGTAGTTGTTTTAAACAACTTATTTCAAATCATCCTTACCCGACTATGCTGGAAATGAGAGCCAACACCAATTCCAGAAGGAGAGCCTGGGGAAGGAACTGGGGAGGAGTTGGGAGAGGAATGGAGGTTCCCAGTCATTAATATGCCAATATCATTGTCCATATCATCTGGGAATGGAAGGTCAACAAACATATCATCTAGAGGAAAAGGAAAAGCACAAAAATTAAAAAGACAATCCATATCCCAATTTAACCAATATCATGTTTCATTAGCCTATGTGATAGACACATGTTGTTAACAACTTAGTAAGATTTAATGGGTGCCTATTGGGTGCAGTGTGCTACAAATTATTCTTTCATTCTGTACTCTCTCCAATCATCTCCTAACGTGAAGTATTAACAGAATGGAGAAATAAAAAGAACATAAATTAAAACTTCACACTCTGTATAACCTCCAAAGGCACATAAAAACATGGTAAAACAGCTAAAGATGCAATTTAATTATTAAACAAAGTTAAAGTTGACACCATCCAAGAACACAGTAGACTCCATTTATGTATCTAATTAGTATTAAAAACACCGAGGCTGAATGAATGCATGTTAACAGGCATGAATCTGCCCTGAAACTGGAGGCCTGTTCCAAAAGCAAATCAAAGCATGATGTCTTCATTAAGAAATTCTCTCCCACATTAGAAAAGGTGCACTCACAGCAGAAAATTTGGAAAGAAAAGTATAAAAAAGGAAAACCATCATCCAAAATCCAATCACCATGAACATTTGTGCTATGAGGCTTCCTTTTTCTATTTGTGATCATACTATATATAAAATTTGGTATCCTTAGCATGAGTAAATGCTGGTATCTATTAAAAATACTTCAAAAACAATGCAAATGGATGCATAATATCGAGCATTTTGCAGTTTATAAATAACCATTTCTTAACAAATGCCTTAACACATACTCAAACCAAAAAAATCCATTAAGAATAATCAAATAAGGAGAAAATTAGATTCCCAGTGACTAGCTGAAGGTAGGTGCTACCTTCATATTGCCTAGTACTCCATACATTGTAAATCAGATCAACAAATATTTACTGAAAAAGTGACACCCATGTGCAAGACAATGCCAGACATACTATTTTTGCCTTTAATGAAAAATGGAAGAAAGTTAATTATCCAGGAGGAAAGTATTTATTTGGTCTTGGTAATAGTGCAGATAAACTAAAGCTTTAAAACCAAAAAAAGATTCTCAAATATTCAATCCTCTCTTCATATTTTATATGTTGTTTATGAAAACACAGAAAAACTTGCAGCTACCTAATGACTCCATATTCTAGCTCTGCATCCTGTTTATAAAGGTGAGCTCTATCCCTACAGGCTCTTTTCACTCACCATTGTTGGGGCTAAACCCATCTTCATTGGGATAGTTGGCTGGAGCCACTTGGATGGTTGATGATGTTGGGAACACCAAGATATGTGTACAAGAAGCATCTTGAGGGGTGTTAAGCTGAGATGACTGCATGTTCAGTGCAGTACTTCGGCCAAAAACAGAGCCCATTGTGACAGCATCTTTAAAAAAATAAAATAAAATAATTCTATCAAGTCCCGTTGTGCAGCCATAAACAGCCCCAGAAATGAGGTTTTTATCGGAGTGCTTGATCTGGAGTTGTATGAGTCTGATGCAACTGCTATGATGGATACACATCTAAAGTTGAGCCCAATTATTTAAGTACTTTCAAAGAAACTTCAACTATATAGCTATGATAACCCAAGCCTAATTTCTTACTAAAAAGTTTAGGATAAAATTGGATTAAGTCCACCAAATATGTTTTAATTACTCATATAAGAAATAGTTCTAAAAAGAAAGAAATCCCCCAATTTCTTTCCTCCTATGGTTGCTCACAATATATAAAGCACTATTCTCCTAAATGAGAACAATCCTATAGATATGGTACCATTCAACTATTAAATGTTATAACTAAAATTAATTGAATGTTTACTACATGCCAGCTTTTGTGCTAAACTCTTTATTCATGTCATCTCATTTAATCATCACACCCACCTCAAGGTAGGAATTACTGTCCCCACTTTATAGATGAGGACAGGAGCACAAAGAAGTTACATAATTGCCCAGTCGTGAAGGCAACAGAGGTAAACTAAGGTCTAATAAGCGGGCCAATGTAGGACATCCATCTCTCACTGGGTTAATGACAAGTAACCCCACCCCCACACAATGACAGTATTGACTTCCCAGGGAATGAGAGAACAGGGTCTCCCATTTGATCAAAGAAATATCTGGATGGTAAAAACAGGTTACAAAAGTATAAAATTGCTTAGTTATAAAATTATAAAATAGCTTATTTGCTAGTTTTCAGAAACCAGCCAGATTTTTTTAAAATTCTGTGGCCACATATTTTGGCTATCCCTAACTGGCACTTACATTTATTCGGCACTTAATGTGTGCCAGGCACTATGTTCAATGCTTTACCCTTGTCTCACCATTCACTCTCAACCATATCAGAGAGACTCTAAATATCCTTTAGAGACTGCTTGGAGATTCTGCCAAATACCTGTCTTCAAAAGGATATTCAAATATGTATCATGCTGGTGTCTACATTAGTAGTTTTTAGAGAGCAGTCTTCAGGGTCAGGCAACCATCATTAGCCATGACTCAAAGAGCACTCAATCATATCCAGAATTTAGTCTCTCTCCTAAACTATGGTCAACAAAGATAAAATCAAAAACCATTCACTCTCCTTGGAAGAGATCAAATCCTTTCTATTTTTGAGCCAAAAGCGCAATCCTCTCTTATACAGATGTAATAATATAATAAAGATATATTCTACACTTGTTTGTGGACTTTGTTTTGTTTTGTTTTTCTACTGGTTATGAATATTCATGGGGTACAAAGCTGACCATCACCACTCATGCCCAAGATGTGATGGCCAGATCAATACTGGCAGCATACCCATTACCACAAATTGCAATTATACCTCGTATCCCCCATCCAATTAATCCCTGACCTCCCTGCCCCTCCCCCTTTCTCTAGGTACACTCTCCCTCTGCATGTGGATTTAAGTTTGAATGGACTGAACTGATGTGATACCTAATTAATAATTAATGAAAGAGACAAGAAGAGATTTACCTGGCATCACTACAAAGGACCCCTGGGGCTCCATGGCAACCAGGCAGGCACTAAGGATAGAAGGAGAGTCTGCGGCAGAGATTCCACACATCCGGCACACATCCTTGAGCTGTTTGCTGATTGTCTGCAGTGAACATTCTCCAAGGAGGATACTCCAATCTAAAATCAAATATTGCAGTCATACATAGTCTCTAGAAATTCATACCGATGTGAGGTTTGAGTTTGTTTTTTTTTAACCACTTTTGCCTAGTAATTGTGAATTTTGATGACTGGACCCTAAAGGGAATATGGTTTAACAAAGGTTCCCCTCCTTGCAACAACAAAAAAAAGTCACTTGACTTCTCTTGCACTTCATTAACAAAGAAATAAAGGCCTGTTATTCTGTAGGCTGAAGTCATGTCTGAATTGACCGCTGAGAGTCCAGTGCAGACCCATGTAGATTCAGGCATTTAAAATGACTTTCAGTGATGATGCCAGTGTCAACTGTTCTATACTTTCTCTTCCTTCTCAAGGTCTGATTCTTTCACTGCCCCTATCAACACTTTTCTTTGGATGAGAGAACAGTTAAGGGGGAAACTCAGTTCCATTTACTGTTGTGGGTTGGCTATTTCCACCAAAGACAAGCAGCAGCAGAAATGAAGGGGAACCATTCTTAGAAAGCCCAAAAGAGCTCAAAAACAATGGGTGTGAGTGAAGTGCTCCAAATGATGTCACACTAATAGTTCAGATTGAAAAGTTGGCAAAATTTTTAATGTTTGTTTATTGCCTCCAAACAAAAGCTTTATGTCTAATCAGAGAACTGCTGAGGGCTATATTACTCTGGGAAGTAAAAAAGCACTTGGTACTCTCTTCTGACCTCTCTGACACACATAAACTATACACTATTCCTGTGCAGCACATTTCTATCATATCATGTCCCAGTGGTGAAATGTCATTCCACAGCATGCTTCTCTACCTCCACATATTTTTTCAAACAAGCTGTTTCTTCCCTTAAAGAGCAGATAAATGGAAAAATGTTTTCATATTCCTAATGAACCTCAAAATGAAGTGGCTGAAATAAAAGCGGCCAGGAACAAGAAGAATGTATGTTTTACAACTATAGAAAGTTGAAAAGATGTAAGCTCCATATTTTGAACCAAATAAGAAGAAAAAGGCAGTGTATTTCATCACAAACACTTTAGAAATAAAGAATGGAAATTCACAAACCTGACTCTGAAATCTAAGGGCTCCCATCTGACACTGTCCCATAGAAGTGCAATGTGGCACAAACCTCAGATCTCCAAAAGAAGGAGCTGTTGATTTGTAAACAGATTTCCTGAACACTAGGTTCTTCCCATGTTTTTATTCCTAATTACACTTTCATTCAATCTTTTGATGGGCTCTTCTAGTCACACTTACATTCCTCTCCTCTAAGAGATAAGGAAGAAGAGTACTCCACTTCTAGAAATCATACAAGGAAAGGAGATGGCCTTAATAATTTTCTAGAACAGTAAGCGACTAGTTTAGTAGACTACATTTTTATCCCCCCTTCTTCTTTTCTATTATATTCTAACTTTTCCCAAGGGTTAAGAATAGCTCAAAGCCTTTAATAAGATTGACTAAAAAGCAGACTAGGAGGAAGATAGGAATTCTGACAGAAATGAAATGAAATCCCCTCATGTATTAGACCTCCAGGCTAATGATACAAGATTCATTATAAGTATGATACTCTTTAAAAAATGAAAAGGGTCATATTTTCATAGTTGTTAACTAACTTGTTACTAGAAAATTTTTGTGTATAGTAGATGCCTAAGAAATACTTATTTAATACATATTGCATAATATTTGCATAAAATGCTGTTGAACCCTGAAAATCTGACATACATCTAACTTGTATT
This sequence comes from Galeopterus variegatus, assembly GCF_000696425.1. Classification (NCBI taxonomy): domain Eukaryota; kingdom Metazoa; phylum Chordata; class Mammalia; order Dermoptera; family Cynocephalidae; genus Galeopterus; species Galeopterus variegatus. The sequence continues at coordinate 201,958 of NW_007727561.1, forward strand.
GTAGGAAGTGGGTTACTCGAACATTTCCTACAGTGCAAGTTATATCTGTATCTGTGATTTTATTTCAGGGATTCCACAAATACCTGATATCATTTCCTGTACAGAAATAATTTACACACTCTGATGCAGGAGTCAGCAAACTATGGTCCATAGGCCAAATTCTGCCCACCACCTGTTTTTGTAAATAAAGTTGTATTGGAACACAACCACCCCCATTCACTTAGGTATTTTCTATGGCTGCTTTGACATTACAATGAAAGGGCTTAAGTAGTTGCAACAGTGACCATCTGGGCTGCAAAGCTGAAAATACTTACTATCTGGCCCTTTACAAAGAAACTTTGCTGACTCTGCTGTAATATACTTGCATGCAGGAAACCACCAAGCTAATTTGTGACATAGTCTTGCTTTTGTCCAGACCTTAGAAAAAAACTCCCATCTATATGCTTGTATTGAACTTCTTAGAAAAGTGTCATTAATTAATAAGGTTTTAAATAATAATCTAGGCTTATTTGTATTACTCATGTAAAATTGTGCAAGTTGCTACAATAGGGTAGTACTGAGCTGGGCTCAGTGCCAGGCAAGGCAGCTGCTGGTGGTCAGTTGTATTGTTAGTTACTTTTAGTGCTTCTTAACTGTTATATATATGATAAGGAATATAAGCAGTGGTAGATATATCTGGGGATTCAACTTAAAAAATCTGCTCTTTCAAACTTCCAGACTGAAGAATACCAGACAGTGGCAATATGAATAAAGATTGCTCCTATTTGCAACTACTTGTCCTTGTGAAACAGGATTTTCTTGATACTGTGCCACCAAAACAAACTAAAGAAATACAAAACTCATCATCATCAACTACCCAACATACAAATAAATTGAAGGCTGCTCTTACATACGATTCCAACTATCATCTATAATCTGATATAAAATTTTTGTCTTAAAACTGATTTATTCTTCTCACTGCCTCAATATATAAATACATGTTAGAAATTTGAATTTACTGAGTATCACTTTTACACTAATAAAATACTCTTTCTGTTTATATATTTGGGCTTGATATTTAAGATTTTATTTGTATAAATGATTTTCTTGCTAAAGGAAAGTTTAAAAACCATGTTCATCCTGTACATATAAAAGAATCAGAAAGTATAATCTGCTTTATTCTTACTACGGACTTTAAAATTTTCTCTCTTAGCTAAGTTAATGAAATTAGCTTAGCCCTTTTCCTCTGTTTCCTACACATGCTGCTTCAGGAATTTCTCACCTTTAAGCTCCCCATGGCCAAGACGCCCAAGTCGCCCAATTACAACTCTCCAGGGTAGAGACGTCATTTGGACAATCCCTATGCACCATTCCCATAACTTCTGTAGTCCAATTTTACGTGCAGAGACTTTACTCCTCCGTGACCTAAAAGAAGAAAAGAAAAGAAATGCAGAAGGGATCCCTAGATATATCAAAGTTATCACTCAATAAAATAAACACAAATTCCAAAAGATCTACCCATGCTGTGTTTAGATAGGAATACTAGAAAGACTCATATCTAAGGAAAGACACAGAATCTATTTATATATACACCATAAATATTAAGGCTTCTCACCTGTGTGGTAAAGCAATATTTACAACGCAGGTCTCTAATAATTCCCCATGGAGGTCAGTGCAGGAAGCCAAAAGCCAGCGCTGGTCATGAGATAGACAATAGCCCACAAACAGTACATTGTATTTCTGGCTCGCCTCACCAAACGTCTCTCCCAGTTCTGTCTGCTTGTCTTTGATTGGGGCCAATATAAAGGGAGGGGAATAAAGCTGGATTGGGCTGGGCCGCTGAAATCAAAATCAAAATCAATATCAACACAAAGCCATTCAACTTAGTGTTTACAACAAAACCCAGAACACTGAGGGGAACCAATAGCGAATAATGACCGTAGATTGTCTCTCTCTTCAGTTCTATATATAAAAATAGTAATAATAAAACATAAAAGGATTGTTTAAATGATATAATCTAGGAAACCCAATCAAGCCAATATTTCCTGATTAAAAGAAATTACTATTTTGGAAAATAAACTGGTTCAACTTCATTAGTCATTAGGAAAGTGGAAATTGAAACCACAATGAGATAATACTACACATCCACCAGAATGTCTAAAATAAAAAGACAGAAAATACCAAGTACTGGTGAGAATGCAAAACAACTAGAACTTTTATATATTTCTGGTAGTATAATCCCTTTGAAAAAGTATTTGACAATACCTGCTTAAGCTGAACAAACACATACCCCCTATGACCCAACAAAGTGCATATATGTTTACCAATGGATGGGTATAAGATTATTCTCAACAGTATTAATCATAATAGCTCCAAACTGAAAATAATCTAGAAGCCCATCAACAGTAAAACGGATAATAAATTGTGATACAGTCACACAATCAGAATATTAAACAGCAAAGAGAATTAAAATAACTACCACTACAAGCAATAAAATAGATAAATCTCAACACTGAGTAAAAGAAGCCAGACACAAAAGAATATAAAATATATGATTCAATTTATATAAAGGTCAAAATCAGGCAAAACTATATAGTTAGAAGTCAAAATAGTGATTACCATTACAGTTACTGGAAGGGACATTAAGAGTGGCTTCCGGATGCTGGTTATGTTTTTGTTTCTTGTGCTGTTACATGATATTTTTAATTACTGAAAATTCATCAAGCAGTGTACTTATCACTATTTTTCAATATGTATATTCTATTTAATATGTGTGTGCATATTTCTGTGTATGTAATTTTAGAAATCAAAACAGTAGCTATTACCCAAAACAACTATTTTAGATAAACTGTGGCAAAATTTAACTGTCATCTTTGTTTATAGCTATCATACGCATCTCAATATTTAATAAAATACAATAGGGATCAGAGCAAACTTCTATAAAGGACGAGATAGTAAAGTTTAGACTTCATGGGCCTCTGCCACATATTCTCTTTTTAAAAATGTAATAATCATTCTTACCTAGTTGGCCATACAAATATAGGCTGTAGGCTGGATTTAGCTCACAGCCATAATTGCTAACCCTGAACTATAATAGCATAAGGCATAGTAATAACAGAATTTTAAAGCTAAAAGAGATGTTGAAAATAACCTAATCAACTCATTCATTTTAGGGATTCTAAACTCGGAACAAGAGGGCTGGCTGGTTAGCTCACTTGGGAGAGTGTGGTGCTGGTAACACCAAGGTCAAAGGTTTCGGATCCCCTTACTGGCCGGTTGCAAAAAAAACCCAAAACAACAAAACTCAGAACGAGAGATATTCAATAGCTTGCTCAAAGTTGCAAAGCTAATCTATTACTAATCCATTCAATCTTTATACGGCCCAGAAATTCCACCCCTAAGTTCTTATTAATTAAGAGAACTGAAAACATATATCCACCCAAAAACTTTGTACACAAATGCTCATAACGGCATTATTCACAATAGCCAAAAGGTGGAAACAATCCAAATATCCATCAGCTAATGTAGTAACAAAACATGGTATATCTATACAATGGAATATTATTTAACCACAAAACAAAATGAAGTACAGGTGTACTTCAAAAAATTCATGGAAAAATGGAATTAAAAGATAATACAAATCTTTCCATTAACTTTTTGAAAACTTCCTGTACTTATACATGCCATCACAGGTATAAACCTAAAAAACATTATGCTATATGGAAGAAATCAGACATGAAAGATCATATATTGTATGACTTCATTTATGTGAAATGTTCAGAATAGACAACTCCATAGAGAAAGAAAGTGGATTAGTGCTTGTCAGGAGCTGGGGGGAGGGGAAAATGAAGAGTGATTGCTAATGGGTATGGAGTTTCCTTCAGGGTTGATGAAAATGTCCTAAAACTAGACTGTAGTGATGATTGTACAACTTTGTGAATATACCACAAACCACTGAACTATATAATTTTAAAACGTGAATTTTATGATGCAGATCATATTTCAACAAAGCTGTCATAAAAAAAAAAAAAGAAAGAGTCAAGGTGAGTTTGCCTGAAACCTTTGTCTTATGTAAATCAAAGGTTAAATGTCAAATATTTTAGATGTAATTGGTAGCCTGTAATAAATAAATAGGTAAAGTATGACTCCCAAACTGTGTTTTTGAGATGCTAGATATTCTATGGAAAAATAAAAGTGATACTAGCACAACTGGATTTCTTCAAAAACTTGCATAATAAATACTAAAATGCATTCTTTCTTATGTGATGATGTGCTTGCAGAAGACTGTGCCACACCAAAGAATTAGGATTCCATGGAAGCAGGGAGCTGGCTATTTTGCTCACCACTGCGTCCTCAGCACCTGGTTTAACTCTACTAAATGAAAGCACAATATTCTAGCTACAGACTGAACCAGAGGCAGCACTGACCAACTAATCATTATCCTAACGCAGACAGAAATTTATAAACCTCAGCAAATATTTATAATATTCGATTCTCTTGTTTTTAATAAAGTAAAATGATTTATTTTTCTCTTGCTCTTCCAAGCAACAGGGGGGAAAAAGCATATTACTCAAAGTCTTTTTGCCATTTATTTTAATCTAAGCCTCACTTTATCTCATGGCTCCTGGTGTTATCCCAGTATATTATAATCTTGGAAAATGTTATATAATGCCTTGGGATATCTTAATATTAAGTCATCAGCCTTTAATCTCCACAATAAAAAATGAACAATACCATTAGTTGTCATTTGTTATTGTGACCACTAAGAAGAACCAAGAAAATGATTGTATCTGAATTGCAGAATAACCACAAAGAACTGAAAGACTTTACACTTATAAAGAAGGGCAATAATTCATAATTTCTGGAGACAAAATAAGAAACAGGTAGAGACAAATTTATTTTTTAAATTCTAGAAAAAGCTAATAGAGGAAACAGATGAACTGCTCACAAAAGTGAAAAATTCAAACTCAAAGAATAAACTAAAACTGTTAAAAATAGAAATTTCATATAACACCAGAGTGAATGTAGGTCATCAGCTGAGCAGTTTTCTCCTTTGGGACTAAGCCACCCTGAACCACGTCACACCAAACACAGTATTGACTACTTGCATCATTTTTTACTTCCAAGCTTTTACAAAAGAGACAAGCATTTCATAGAGTTTTCCAATAAAACTTACATTACTATTTAAAACAAGCAGTTGTTGGTGTTTTTAAGAAGCTCTCTTATGGTAAAGAGGTGTTTGCTGGCATTTATTAATGGGTAATCTTTCATGCAAAAAAGTTGTGGAAACTGATTTTTGAAGGCTTTGAAAATTCTAAACATTGCCCTGTACAACTATCTTCAAGATAAGGTAAGTAGAAAAACAAAGGAAGTGTAAAACTTCTGTTTAAAACATGTTTGGCTTTGGTGTTTTAAAATTCCCCTTGAGGTACATATCTGTGGGAAGCAGGTTTAAGAAGATGAAGAGAAAAGGCATTCAGTTATACAAAGAAGCACTGAGACAAGGAGAGGAGGAAGTAGCTCCCTGTAAGAGTGTGCATCAGAAAACAAGGGACCCCTGCAGAGTAAACACATATATAATTGCTGTCTCAGGATAGAAACCAGAGCGGGTAAGGAAGAGAGTTTGTGATTTAAGGCATAGATTAGTTTAGCAAAATAAATTTAGGAAAGTCAAACATTAATAACTAAAAATGATAAGTATATTGTTACTTAGGTCCTACAGCAAAAAACAGCAAAAAAATTGCTTGCCTCTTTTATCAAAAAATTTAAAATGTTCAGATACATATCTCCTCTATTTTAACTTAAGGATTAAAGATACCTATCAATTCTTATATAAAGGTAGAACACCAACCAAGCAACCAACCAGTTTTATCTAACCAACCAGTTTGATAAAACCTCTTCTGGCTTGCACTTTTAGTATAAAAGTCCTGTTGCTGCAAGTTTCTGCCCTACCAATACCCACCTCAGGGTTCTTGAGGGTCATCTCAATGCTGGCTGCAGGCCCAAATCCCGTGAGGGATTTAATATGGATCTGTGTAGGCAGAGGTCGCCTGCATTGGCAGTACACTGAAAATGCCATGGACTTCAAGTACTGAATGTAGAAAACTTGTTCATCCTTCATTGTCTGCAGCATGTACTGGCAAGGCACAATCTAAATACACAAATACAAAAAAAAAAAAAAAAAAAACCAACAAAAAAAACCCCCTAGAAACTGAGATCTAATACGCTAACAAGAAAGCTGGAAAATGAAATGGCACGAATTCATTACTTTAGTTGGGGGAGGGAACCTTAGCTTTAAAATACATATATAAATGCCAAACATAATATGATTAAATCCTAATTCCTTCCAGTGACATCAAATCCTATATCCTAATGTATACCAGCAATTTAAGAAGAGGTATCCTTATGTTCATCAAGTTATACTGTCACTTAAAAATTACCCTGTTCTCATTTTAGGGATAAATTCTCAATTTATTATTGCCATTGTCCCAAAACTTTAAAATGTGCATTTTAATATATTTCTCATTTTTATGAATACACATAGTGTGCATGCTATCTTTGAAATTATTGTCTAATCATCTAGAACGCAAACTTCAAAACAATGAAAAACTATCAACAATCTACTCTGATAACTTTAATTTCAATCTTTTAATTCTACAAGATAGCTTTAAAGTGACATTAAAACAAAATGCAAAAGGCATCATTTTTCATCTATAAAAAATATTTTTTTGATCATTACACTATAAAGCTGGCAAGGGTACAGTGAAAATAAGCATGCTCACTTGCTCCTGAAAGGAAAGTACATAAGGATAACCTTCTTTGGGAAGGAATTTAGCAATATTTATCAGTATCTACACCTAAGAATCCACTTTAAAAAATGACCTGAAATGTGAAAAAAGATTATGCATAAACATGTTTACTATGGCTTTATTTATAATAGTGAAAAAGTGAAGATAGGTAAATATCTAACAATACAGGAATTTTTAAACATGGAAAATACGTAGTCATAAAAATGCTGCTAGAGAGAATTTTAAATAACACAGAAAAGTATTCATGAATAACATTAAGCAGAAAAAAGAATTATATTAAAAGTATGATCTCAACTGTGTAAACAAACAGAAAAAAAAAGGCTAGAAATACACCAAAATAGTAATGATGGCTGAACCTAGAAGGTAGAATTTTGAATATTTCTTTTATCCTTTCATGCGCTTTCGATCCTTAAAAAATCATGAACCTGTACTTGCTTTCATAAAAACAACAACAACAAAAGTAAAGAATAAACTTGCAAATAGTAACCTGGAGAATGAAAGAATTTCTCATATGCTCAGGTAAATTATCCAGCATTTCTGTGTAGCAGCGCATCAAGCTCAACAGCCAAAAGTTTCCAGAAGTAGAGTCTTCCTCTGCAGTGTAAGTGAATGGGTCCACCATGTAAATGACAACAGCTGGAGGATAGGCTTGGCTGTCTGCAGAGTCAGGCTCCGTGGGAATTCCTATTCTCTCCCTTTCTGTAACACTGGAGAGAGAGTCACTTGTGAGATGCACAAAATAAATATATATTACACAAAATACATCAATTCTAGAGTCTACTGACTCCCTGGACAATGATTACAGATTAAAAGTTATGTATGTAAACAATAATATGTATCATATTGCCCAAATGAAGGCAAACAAAGCCAGACAGCACCAAGGATAGATGAAGAATGGCAAATACTCCTCTGAAATGGGAGATCTCTTTTTCAACTCCCCTTTTCTGTGGATGTATTGTATAAAGACATTTTATAATAAGATAACAGTAAATTAATAAGTTTAATAATAAGTTATATTTACAAGTTGTAAGAAGTCTCAAATTTCTTAACACTGCAGCTTTAGACTGAGAGCTGTCACTTTCTTTGGTGAAGAAGAGAAATAGACCACTCTAATGAATTTGGAGACTCGTGGGGTTGAAGGGGAGGGGGTGCAGAAGAGTGGAGAAGGGGTCTAAGCTGAAGCCACTTGCCTCAGTCAGTGGATAACATACCTTTCTTGTCCATCCTGTGAGGGCTGAGAGGAGCTCTGCCCAGGCTCAGTGTCTCCACCACAGCCTATATTCCCTTGCGTTCTATCTGTAGAACTGCCCCCAGTGCTGGGGTTTTGCCCTCCAACACTACCACTGAATCCTGAAGAAGAGGTAGTGCTTATCTGGTTAATACCAGGAGCAGAGGCAGACGAAACCGGTGGCACAGAGGAACCAGATGAGGAACTACTTGCTGCAGGGTTTGTAGAGCTACCATTAGAGGTGGGATTAAATGCACTGCCAGCTGGGGGAGCTGCTGATCCTGAATTTGAAGCTAAAGGCCCAGCACTCCCAGGCGTAGCTTGTCCCTGTGATGCTGGTGGGGTCTGGTATTTAGGTGGTATCAACAGGCTGCTATCCAGCTGCAGAGTGGCTAAATAAGGTGCTGAAAGAGTACATGCAGAGAAGTGACTTTAGTGAGGTTCTGCAGGATCACACTAAATTAGAAGATTAGAATGGTGATTATTATTATTATTTTTTTTTAGCAGCTTGTGGGTAAAGGATATTTGAACCCTTGACCCTGGTGTTATTAACACCATGCTCTAACCAACTGAGTAGAATTGTTACTTTTTTAAAAATATTTTTTAGCAGCTTGTGGGTAAAGGATATTTGAACCCTTAACCCTGGTGTTATTAACACCATGCTCTAACCAACTGAGTAGAATTGTTACTTTTTTAAAAATTATGCCTTTAGGCTGCAATACTCTGATTATGACAACCAAAATACTACCTCCACACTTAAACATATGCTTATATATTCTGCAAACATGGAAATGAATGTGGAACAACTTATAAATTCTACAGAAGAGCATTAATTGAAAAGAAAGAGAAAATCATGTATAATATTCTCTCTCAGAATGATCCCATATGCCTTCACTGAAATGAGAAGCCATATATTCTATAGCCATCATGGTACATTATGCTCCTATATGTATACAGCTTTACAAGCTTCTAAGATTCTCTTGAGAATATGGGTTAAAATTAAGCAGTTAATATCAAGTTATGCTGCTAAGTTTTCAAAACGTGGAGCAAATTAGATATGTCTTCTTTGGGCAAAAACTAAGTAGTTTTTAAAGAATATATGTCCATATAAAAATTAGTATTTTAGTATTTTAACTACCTAGAACACAAAAACTGGACTTAATACCGTAACAGAATACTAACATTACTTGACACAAAAGAAATACAATGCTGCATCCATTATGGGGGAAGGGAGATTTACTATTTTACTTCTCAAATTCTACTTTACCAAATAAATTCCCATTTACCTAGGTGATGTCGGCAAACTTGCGCATAAAGTTTGAGTCTGGAATGATTGTCATTCTCCTCACTGCTCCAAGGCTGGTTAAACCACTCACTCACAAGCTCATCTGTCAGCTTCTGTGCCACGGTTTTTCCCACACGCATGATCCCATCACGTAGCACTTTACAGATGGGCTTGTGCTGCCCAAGCCTACACATCTGATACCACAAACAAGATCATTATTGTTACAACAGGAGCCATTCATTCATTCAGTACCTATGGTTAGCAAGGGAGATTCTTTACCATAAACATGAAAGCATTTTCCTTTTTTCTTTTAGTGTTATCACATGCAAACAAATCAACACTATAAGCTAGTCCTTTCTGGTAATTATAATTTACCCCAAAACTGCTGTCTCTCCAAAACCTGGACAATGCCCTCTAAAGAAAAATAAATGTTTCTTCACCAAAGCCAGTTCCTCCTGCACAAGAGGAGACTGCTGAGCAGACTAATTGCTAATGGGCAAATAAAGAATTAACCAGTTCCCTGCCTACTAAGGCTGACTGAGACATACGGCCACCAAACCCTCTTAAGCAATTCCTACTCATAATGTTTTCCCATAAGATAACATTAAAATTTTATGTGCCATCTGTTACACTGTCACAGACATTTGGAGATCACCAATAGCAGAGGCCACTGAAGCAGTGAGTATGCTGATCACTTTTTAAAAGTAAATAGTTGTTTTAAGACAATGAGATTCCACTATTAATCTCGAGGATGCTAAATGGGTGCTTATGGCAGAGAATATAATATACCTGCAAAAAGTAAATTAACTGTTCACCAGCAGGAGAGCCCATATTCCCTTACTAGAGATGATGAAGTGAAGACTTACCAAGCCCCCCAGAAAATTCACTAGTGTACACTCTTCTTCAGCAGTTTTTGAATTAATGCCAAATGAGCAAACCTAGTAAAGCATTAAGAAAAAAAGGAGCACCTGGCACCTTCTAAAAAGCTGGGAATCTTTTCATGTTTTGTAACTTATGTTGAAGGCTTCATTCAGAAGAATGGTCAGACTTTAAAACTGTTTAAACAAGTTTTCGGTGCTAGGTTAATTATGATTTAATATTATTATGCATCTATGGACCAGGCATTGTTTAGAAATGACTGTATCCAAGGGTTTCCTTCAGTGGCTTAGTTGATGTTATAACATCACGTGTTAGTATCTCCTCATTTCTTTGTTAGCAACACATAAATTTACTATTACATGTTTACTCATACATTTATAGATAGTAAATGTCCTGTTTTGAAATATTTCTAAACTCCCCCTTCAAATCTTATTTTAAAAACATTTGTAATGCTTATAATGTGCCGGTCATATTTCTAAACACTTTACAAATACTAATTTCACTTAATCTTGACAAATATAAAGACACTGGAAGTATAAGGTACAAAGAACTTAGTGTATATAGACTTTGGCAAAAGAAATGTATCGTTCTTCAAAGACAGACATGATTCTAATTTTTCAAAAGTAACAGGAATTTATACACTAAAGATATAAAGTTATCTACCTGGTTTTTACATTATTATGATTATTACATTTTTAATCAATATCAAAATTTTAGTACTAAGATGAATGTAGTGTTAAAACACAACAGAGGGCTGGCCCCGTGGCGCACTCGGGAGAGTGCGGTGCTGGGAGCACAGCGACACTCCCGCCACGGGTCCGGATCCTATATGGGACTGGCCGGTGCGCTCACTGGCTGAGCACGGTGCGGGTGACACCACACCAAGGGTTGCAATCCCCTTACCAGTCACGAAAAAGACAAAAAAAAAAAAACACAACAGAGACATGATTCATTAAACATATCTTTTGATTCAGAAATTTTCGGGTTTTTTTTTTTTTCTGACCCTAAGGGTAGATCGCAACCCTCAGCACGGTGTGGTCCGCACCACACTCAGCCAGGGAGTGCACCGGCCATCCCTATATAGGATCCAAACAGCGGCCTCGGCGCTACCAGTGCCGCACTCTCCCAAGTGAGCCACGGGGCCGGCCCAGAAATTTTTGTTTTTATATGGTTTTCAGAAACTCTTACACATCCACCTACCCACCCCAACCCTCCATCCAACCAACCAACCAATCAACCAACCAATCGAGTAGATGTGTGTTCTTTTTGTGAAGCTCATCTTTGAGCACATAAATGGGGAAAAGCCAACTGATGGGATTTTAACATGTGTGGTAAGGCTAGTAGAGGAAAGTCTTCTAAATCTAATAAAATATAAAACCAAGACCAGAAAGCAATTTACTTCCAGAAAAACTTGGCAGTTTAATTCCTTTCTTTGTCCTCCCAACTATCTGCAAATTTTCTTTGAGATCTACTTTCAAGATATTTGTTCTTTCAAATTTAGTCATAATTATAAACAGAGGACTCATGTCATAAAAAACGATTTTCACAATAACTTTCTCACCTCATATACAGCGCTCAAGTCCCTGAAGAAAGTTTTGGCTCCTTCGAGCAAGGCCTCATTTTCTGGGCACACCACAATATAGGCAACATCACGGTGGCCCCCATACGGGTCCAACAACAACCTCTCCCAAAATGGCAGGGAGAATGGTGAGATGGTGAGGAAGTCCTTGTCATAGCCTACCAGCAGAGTGGGGATGGGCAATGGCTCAGGAGATTCTTCTGAACCTAGAACAACATTGTAGTTTAGGAAGGTGCTTGAGAGTCTGTTTCTCACAATGTGGACATTTTAGAAATTCCTGGTGCATTGGGCTGAATTCTGGCATCTGAAATGTCATTGGATGTTAACATGATACTCTTAAAAGTATTTTTCAAACCATCTAATTAAATGGCCCCCGATGGAGACCCTTAATTAGATTAGTCAGAACTTGCTTATAAAGGTTCAATAAGATCAGAGCACAGACTCCAATAAGTTAAAGCTAACTTGTGAAGAAGCACTACTTAATTTCCTTTAAGATAAGCATTATGATCCTAAGTATAAAGAGGTAAACAGAAGAAGTCCATCCAGATGAAAATTAAGTAATGACTGGGAAGATGAGGCGAACCTAATAAATAAGCTTCTTAGGGATTATTTTCCTCATTGACCTGGATTATGCCCAGGGTGTTTAGAAAATCTGACTGCAAAAGTAACTTCAGAAAGACAAAGAAATTATAAAACTGAAGTCATGAAGAAAAGATTCCATTTTGTCAGTGAAGCAAGAACTTGACAGTAACCAACGCTGCTCTTCATTGAAAAACACTGAAGTCAGAAAAAATTTAAACAAAGACTCTACCATAGGTTCCCCGTCCTGCCATTTTATGGAACTGCTGCCAGGTGAGTGGTCCCTGTACATGCTGGATATTCTCCCAGGTCCTGCCTGTCCGCTTTTTTTGGATGGCATCTTGGAGAAAGGGCTGCAGGGACAACAGCATACGGACCACATCTTGGGAGGAGAGCATGCTGATGTCCAGCACTGGAAGAGAAATGAAAAGGATTAGAAAGGATGAAGGGGGATTTTTACCATTACTTTGGTTATCGTCCATGACAAAGACGTTATTAGCTATAGGAGGTTCTAAAATACTTAACTAGGAGTAAAGAGGAAAGATATTCTTCTTCAGAGAAAATAATTGATAATTTAGTATCAAAAATAATAAAAAGGGGAAATTGGTTACTCTATATAAATGAATTTAACTAAAGGGTTGTTTTAAAGTAGAAAATGAAAAGGTCTGACTTTTTAAAATCATGTAAACCTATTTCCAAGGTTTCTTATAAAGAAAAGAGAGCTGCAGAAGTTTCTTAATTATTACATTACTTTTATTACAAATATCAGTGTTTTGATCATATAATGAGTAGGAAAAAAGGAACTTAAGCAAAAGCTTTTAAAAACTTTTAAAAATGCTCTTAATATAAAATATTCTCACAAAATACAGAATGCATAAAGAGAAAGACAACCTTCAATGCGGCCAGAGGCACATATAAACATGGCAGAAGCAACTACAGCCTAAAGTAATCTATATAGAGAGGAAGGTGGGTGGGATTCATTATTTATTCCTTCTGCTAGCAGTCACCCTGGGGAGGGGTTCTTTGAAAACCCCCTGAAACTTTATGCAAAACTGTGCATGCATACATAGACATGTGTATTTTCTGCCAGGATGGAGGGTCCATAATGCTTATCAGATTCTTAAAAAGGTCTGCAAAAAGAGCTAATTAAACTTGAGATGATGTGCTATGAGTCCACACAGCTGGACTCCTGAAGCTTTCCTTACTCTTACTCTTCTAGCTGATTAGGAAAAGGGCATGGTAGAAATCTAAGATTTATCTGTCAATTAAATCTAAAACACAGGGTGCTTAAGGATTCTTAAGACATTTTCATATGTGTTCCTAAGTCAATAAAACACAAGTTGCAAATTGGTGGTCCACAGAGTATTTTGTTTAATTTTGCAACAAATTACTCCAGGAAATTCCATATACAAATCTGGATTTTTGGTTTCTCTTGAAAAACTGGAAAACTTGGCAATCCTGGGGCCGAGACCCATATTCCTGCATAATCACCATTTGTTGGAGCTGAGGAGCAACTATCCCCTTCAGTCACTTCTCCATGGCCCCCATCCTGCTGTCTGCCTGAGAATGGAGCAGTGTTAGTCTTTCATCTTCGAGCCTGTGCTTTTTTTCTCTTAAAGAAAAAAAGTAAAATACTTCTTATACCCATGGTTCCATCAAAAGTGGGAAATGATGGACCAAAAGAATCACAGATTTTAGAAAAATAAAAGCAAGCATATTTCTTGTGAACTCTATTCCTGTGCATGCAAAATAGAAAGTATGTTTTGAAAGGATATAATTTAAGGCACTGCTTTTTGCAAATCTGTCTCCCACCTCATTCATTTACATTACCTATCTGTAACTTTTTTTTTTTTGGCTTTTTCGTGACTGGTAAGGGGATCGCAACTCTTGGCTTGGTGTTGCCCACACGGCGCTCAGCCAGTGAGCGCACCGGCCAGTCCTATATAGGATCCGAACACGCGGCGGGAGGGTCGCTGCGTCCCAGCGCTGCACTCTCCCGAGTGCGCTACGGGGCCGGCCCCCTATCTGTAACTTTTAAGCATCTTCAAACTTGAAACCCAGACCTCCGCTGCAATAAAATGCACTATTCTTCATACTGAAAGATGACACTACTGACCCATGCACACAGACTGCTTTTCTGTCTGAAGGCCATGATCTAGTAAAAGGAACTACCCAACTCAATCATCCACATTTCTTTAGGGGAAAGATTGCCTTTTCTCTAGTTCATAAATTCATTCAGTAGATATTAATTAAGGGCCTGCTAAGTATAAGGCACTGTGATTGAACATAAGCAGTTTTGAATATGAGTATAGTCCTTTAATGCTTCCTTAGGAGTCTCTACCTCCATGAAGCCTTCCTTGCTTGGCCCACTCAGAAAACGCCTTTCGCTCCCTACTCCACTGACCTGTCCTTTGGACATACTTTAATTATTTCAGATTTCAAACTATATTTCAGAAGCTTATGTGACCTTCTTCCCCACAAGACTGAGAGTTGTTCAGAAGCAGGGTCCCTGCTTCATTCACACCACCCTTCCAGTCTGACATCTGTTCCCACCACCCTACAGAAATAGCCCTCATTATGGTCATAAGACATGTTTCACCCTTATATTAAAATCCTCAGCTATACTTCAATTCTTGTTGATCACTTTCTTTCTTAAAATGTGTACATGTCACCCTGGCTTCCAGGACACCTCCTTCCCCCAGCTCCTCCTTCTCTGCCTCCTTTGCAGGCTCAAGATTCTCTCCCTGGCCTGGACCTGTCAGAAATCAGCCAGGTTCTCTAGGCCCTCTTCTCATTCTACACTTCCCTACTCTCCTTTGGTGAGTTCATCTGTGCCTCTGACTGGAGTTATCATCTGTGTATAAACTACTCCCTTTCCCCTGAGGTCCAGGCCCAAGTATCTACTTGACATTTCTACCTGGATATCTCAAAAGGGATCTTTAAAACCTGTAAACTTCCAAAACTCAATTTATGAACTTTCTCCTCAGAGTTGGCCCTCCCTTCAGTATCTTTTAACACCTCCATTGTCTATCCAGATATATAAGTCACAAATCAGGGAATACTCCTTAACATCTTGCTCTCCCTTATCCCCAAAACTCAACCTATTACCAAGTCCTGCAATAATACTATCTAAACACCTCCTGAATGCTTCCACCACTTCTCCACCTTCTGTACTACGACCCTAAGGCAAGCTATCATTTCTTATTTGGTCTACCTCAATAACCGCCTACTCT
This sequence comes from Galeopterus variegatus, assembly GCF_000696425.1. Classification (NCBI taxonomy): domain Eukaryota; kingdom Metazoa; phylum Chordata; class Mammalia; order Dermoptera; family Cynocephalidae; genus Galeopterus; species Galeopterus variegatus. The sequence continues at coordinate 217,529 of NW_007727561.1, forward strand.
TTCCAAATCTATTCCTGCTATTTTCTAATCCACACCCCACATTATAGCCAGAGTACATTTTTTTTCTTTTTTAACTACACAAATCTGATGTCAGTGCATCTTCTTAAGTGACTTTTTACTGCTCTCTGAATGAAGATGCAAGCCCCAGCATGCCTCAACAGGCTCCTTAAAATATCGCTCTTGTGGGCTTCTAACCTTCTTTCAGTTTCTTAATGGCCCCAAGCTCCATGTAACTACAGGCCTGCACACTTGCCATTCCTTCTGTCTGGGACACAATGCCTTGCTCTATACCCTCTTTACTTAGTTAATCCGTGCTCATCACTGAGATCTCAAAGCAAATGTTACTATAAGAGAGTCTTCCTTGACCTCCACCCTAGGATGGCCCCTCTACCCCATGTTTTTATCACTTACAATGGTTTGCAATAATTGCTTCCTTGTATAATTATTTGATGAATGCCCATTTTCCAGAATAGATTAGAAAGTCCACGAGGGCAGGTACTTTGTCTCTTTCAGTCACCATTTTATCTCCTGGGATGCATCATAGTATAGACAGTGAGTGAGTAAGGGAAGAGAAGAGCAAGTTGCTTGGCACAGTTAGAGCCCAACTCCAAAAATGACTGTCAACTGGAGTTTGTTTTTTTTTTTAACTGGAGCTTTTAATAATAGAAGAGCCAGTGTCCCAGTAACCACAACACAATGTAAAATGTGATCATTATTAAAAGAGATACAACATGCTGGGAAACCAGAAGAAGTAGAAAACTCTGGTGGGCTTAGGGGTTTCATGGAAACTTGATGTTGAAGAATGGGTGGATTTAAACACACAAGGGTGTGCAAATTATCAATCTGTATACTCTTGACAACTTTGATAATTAGCAGTCACAGGTTTACAATATGGGTCACCTACTTATAAATTAATATAAGAGGAAATTTTCAGAAAACAATCACTCTTCTCCAAAGGTGCTTCGATATAAAATATTCCCCCAATCCTTAAATTAAGAATAAAATCAACATAGCTCTCACTTTAGTTCTGTCTTTCGTTTTATCAAAGAGATGAAATTTAAAACTTATCTCATATAACAAAGTAAAGAAAGCATCACACCAAGATACTCTTCAAAGTAAATTATATTCTGGAACACGTACCGTTGCTATGAGGCCAAGAGTGCACAGTGGCACTTCTCACCAGAGCTTCATCCACTTTTCCACCGGTGGGATTATCTACATACTGCCGCCCCTGCTCCAAGGCATTAAAGCATTCCGTCCAGTAATCATTATTATCTGCTTGCACCCGGTCATAACTCCAGCTTACACAGGGAAGAGTTTGGCGGCTGTGAGAGGAAATATAGTCTAGGAAACTCAGAGAAGCAAAAGGTTGTGTATGTTGATTTTGGAGAAGGAGAAGAAGGCTTATGGGTGGTTCCTGGGATTTTCTGGCTCCCTCCATCTGAGGAAGAAAGGTGGTCTGACACATCAGTAAACGCCTCTCTGCAGCCTGCCCAATATCAGAATTCTTCCCAAAAATATCCAACTCATCCTCAAGGAAGAGTCCTGAATTGTAGCCGAGTTTGCGGTTCATAATCGCACTAAACCCACAGGTACATCGGTACTGGTCCTCATTGGAAGAATCAGGGATGTAAAGCCCCACATCCGCTCCTTTGATGTTCATGTTGCAGGCACAGATGCAACAGCTGTCAAAGTTTCTGTCTTTAAAGATATTCATCACAGAATCTGAAAGAATCAAGGTGACATAGAGACTGTGGGCTTCAGGAATTGGCTGCATGGTTGCAGGCTCCACAGAGTTAAGGGGCCGCGTTGTAGAGGGGGTGGAGGCTGGTGACCCCTGATCAGTACTGTCATATTTAACAGATCCTTGACCACTGGCAGTGCCCCCACCTCTGGGAGTTCTTGGAGTCCTGGGGGTTCGTGGTGTGGGAACAGAGAAGCGAGGGGTTGCTGGAGACGGTAGGACTCCTGCCCCACTGTTGCTGGCTGGGGCAGTGCTGTTCAGTGTCACTGGTGTGTTCATCTGTGGTGTGTTCAGATAATCTGGATCTGCTAAGCTCCCGACACTAGGCACATTACTGCAACAGACAGAAGGGCACCAAGTGAGGAAGATGTCATGTGTCACATACGTGAGAGTATATACATGATCACCCCAACCACGTACTGTGCATTTCTTATCATTTGTGTATGCTATCACTTAAGATATTCAATATTCTCTTTTTAAAAAAAAAAGCATACAAAGCAGTCAGTGCTGTGTGTAGAAAAGCAAGAAGGAAAATATGAAGAATAATTCAGCACAGCACTTTCCTTCTACTTATTCCACATTTAAGCAATCCTCATCTTAACCTTTTGAGGGAACTTTTACTATTTTTCTAAGAAAACATGATGCCGGGTTTGGTCAGTGTAATTTTGAAAAGCTGTAACTACTAAATGAAACTTCAACACATATGTTTAGATGCTAAATTAGCTAGAAGACATAGGATAAAATTTCCATCTAATTTGCAATTACATTTTTGTCATTTTTGGAAATTGAGTCTGTCAGTGTAGTTGTTATCTGAGGCTATAATCTATATATGATACTAAAGTAGTTATAATCAAATACACATGAAAATTTAACATTTTTCTAATTTTCAAAATGCAGCCCTATCTAGGCTTGCATTTTTGTAGTAATAAGTGACCGTGAGGGAATTCTATTTTAGGTAACCTCAACTTACTAGTAGTATAGCACAACTAATAGAAATATTACATATGCTGCTAAGAGGCCTTAGTACCAACCAGAGGGTTGCACAGAAGTACACATATTTTTTTCATAGTTTCTAGCTTCTAACAGAATTCTGTGGGATGGCAGGCACTTCTAATTCATTTTTTATTTTTCAGTATGCTATGCATTATATGTAGTACAATTATTTTAGCTTTCCAAGACTGACTGGACTATGTAATCTATTTTCTCATAAGCAGTGACTTCTTTTTGGAACAGCCAAACAGAAAATAAACCCATGTCTACAATGTTCAGTTTTATTACTGTAAAATATTTTCTTATATACAATCTTATACATACATGTAAAATAGCACATGAGCCCACTCTTTCCATTTAAAAGGTTTTAAAAAGAATAGTTTTTTAAATTCTTAATATTCTTTTATATATATTAATATTGTGCTTAAACTCATGCTCCTCAATTAAACTACATATTCATTCATTCATAATGTGAGAGAAGAATGTCATACAGAAATGCCTCTTCAGATAATTTTCTTGTTATTTTTAATTAGCTATGCTTAAGCTACCAGCCCAAAAATCCAAATCAGGCACTATAAAGAGATTTTAAATCTGAGGCACAGTAGTACTAGAGTACAGATAAAAAATGACCCAGAAAACTTGATTGGCAATCACTGCTCTCTCAGAGAGCAAAATAATAAGTATATAATAATGATCTTTACTCTAATTGGACTCCTTTCAAATTTTCCTGTTCAACAAAACCCTAAAATTATTCTGCAGTTCAGACCTGAAAAGGAACTATGACTCCTAACTGAAAAATACCTAAATAAATCAATTGCTCCCTAGGTAGTAAGAATGGTTTATCTTGTACAGTAACCTGATTTTTTCCATTCCATAAAAATGAATTGAGTAGCAATCTTTGCTAGAAGACATTCAACAGTGAAAAAGAGAAAGAAAAGCTGGCTCATAAGCGAGTAAGGCAGACATCAGACAAGTACTGAGTGTGACAAAGTGGGAGTCCAACAAGGTAGCCACTAGCCCCATGTGCTAAATTTAAATTAACTTAAATAAAACTAAAAAGTCAGTCTCCGTCTCACTAGCCTCTTATCAAGTGGTCAACAACTACAACATGATGCTAATGGGTACTATGTTGGACAATGCAGATATAAAACACCTTTTTCATCACAGGAAATATTATTAATAATGCCAGTCAAGAATACAAAGAATCTCTGGGAGGACAAACGATAGATGTGACAGATCTCAACAATGGCCTAAATTATTTAAACCACCTTATAGCAAAAGGTTGCACGTGACCTTTTTTGGAGGAACCTGTGTGTATGTAAGACACTAAACTGTCGAATGGGTGCTGAAGCTGCTGCATCATTTATTTGTGGCTGTGTGTGCTAACTTAACCCCACAAGTGCCAGGGTGTTCTATTTGTGTTGTAGCAGAATCTAATTAAGTAAGCTAGAGTACAACTGGAGCACAAACAGCAACAAACAAGCCAGGCGCTCACATCCAGAGTGCTTTTGAGCATACTCTTTCATATTGCTGGTGCATTGTTATTTCCATGGTACTTTCACAACTGTTAGTTGCTTAGAGCCTTTCAAAAGTCCTGTGTCCAAGGAAGGACAGGACTACTCCATTCTAAAGAAAAAACGAATCAGGTAAAATGGTCATTTAAGGTTATACATAGAATTTTTAAAAGGCAGGAATTTAAGTCCTAGGACACTGTATGTAGCTTCCTAACTCTAGGGCTCTTTTGTACTTCTCTATCACAGCTTTTAATTCTGATACTGACTTTACATATACACAAGCATGAAGACTGGTTATGACATTAAAGTTGATTTCTTCAAGATGGTTTTATGGGAGATCACAAACATGTAGCCCACAGAATGGGTCCGGACCACAAATTTGTCTTATGAATTAGCTGCCAATATTTTTAAAATGTTAAACATATAAAAATCCAGATTTCCCTCAAAACCAGAAAGATCTGACCATATGACCCCACTACTGCCTGACAATAACTCTGTGCAATTAAATAGCAAATGTCCCTTTAAAGGGGGTGCATGCTATATACCTCATTAGCTCCTACTGCTCCTCACAATGACACTAGGCATTCATCGGTAGTGCTAGGTGTTTTGCTTTTACCTGTTCACTTCATCCACATATCGTTTACCTGGTTTCAGCAGAAATTTGGCCTTTTATTCTATAGCATTTCAAATATTTTTAAGAAATTATCACAGGGAAAATTGATTCTACATTGTTAATATAAGTACTGTTTTGGGGGGCAGTGTGAAATATGTCAAGCTACCATATACCCCCCCCTTTTTCCTTCCTCCAAATCATACCACCATTCTGTTGCTGCTTTCTTGTATGACAGGGGGTCAGTAACCAGAAAGTTTACCTAAGTTAATGCTTCATTTTCAAGTGCCTTAAAGTAAACACATTGAAATCACCACTTTACATAAAACAAAGTTCTTACCACCACCACACAAGGAATATTACTAACTCCAATCAAGTGCTTGATTCTGTGGTAGACACTAATTTGACAGTGAATGAACATCAACACCATGTTTCTCTATATAAATAACCTTAATTTTTCTAAGTATATGAAATTGCATTTGGAAAATAATGCACATTTTCAGCACAAAAACATGAATGGCCAATAAATGAAAGTCTCAAATGATATGCTATTGTCATCACTTTTTACAAATGTTTAGTGAAGATAAAAATCACATCAAATATGGTGAGTAACCAACACAATCCCTCTACATACTTGTAGCCATCTCTAATGAAAGTGGCTGCAGAGGGCATGGGCAGTTGTTCAATTTTAGGAGGAATTGCCCATGAAGGCCGAAACAGACAGGCATCAGGCAGCTTCAGAGGTAGCAAGCAATGGCTCGGCAACATCTTCAGTGGAGCAAACATGGAGGATCCCACAAAAGGTTGAAAGGATGGAACTTTGTGCACATACGAAAAGTCCTGTGATAATAAAGTCGGACAGTATTAATGCTGATAAACTATATAGGACACAGAACAGTTGCATAATGCTATCTTAAAGATAGCAATAAAAACTATCATAATTTGAAATTTCTCTTCTCTGATTGGCAAAAAAGTGCTAATACCAAAATTTTAATCAATAGACACTATAATTAATATGTCTTAATTCAAAGAATTCTTAGAAACTTAACAATATATGGCACATAGACAATATTGTTTTAAAAAATATGTGTATGAATCCACTTAGAAACCACCCGCCTTGGAAAAGTTAATATATTGACAATTACCTTTATTTCCTCTGGCTTGGGACTCCCTAATCCATCTTCTACTTCCATTTTGAATTCTGTGAGTTGCGTTGAAACCATACTGACCATGGGGCTCTCCATCATACCTAATGCTGTAACTGTCTCTGAACTGATTCCATCCTTATAATTCATCACAGGAGAAAATGCAGGGTGCTGTTCCAAAGACGGAGGAGTGGGGAACATCCTTTGTAAGTCTGCAACTGCTAAAAAAAATATATATATATATTTTAACAGGCAGGACTTCTAAAAAATCCTAGTTCATAGGCTGGCACCTTATGTGGCACCAAATATAATGTTAATTAAATAATCACATCAGTTACACAAAAGAATATTAATAACAGAAGCCTCTAAGGAGGAGGCCATCAGCAGAAAATTATCCTTTTCTGGAACTTTATCACTACTCCCTTGATTCTTATGATTTGGCTTCACTTTAATTAAGTGAACAAAATCAACATAACATCTCTTTCTTCCTACAATTGATTACCTGAAAAGTCTAAGGAGATAAATTAAGAGGGAACTACAAGAAATGAGACGGAGTAGTAACCACTATTAAAAGTTCTATCCCGGCTTACAAATATGTATGAACCATTACAGAAAATAAAATTTGTTTGGGTCCAGAATGGTGGTTTATATATATGTAGCAGGATTACTCAGCTAGTTTGACAAATCCACTACGCTCACAGCTGCTCTTTTGGGGAAAAGGTTCCATACTCTCTTTTCAGACTGACATTAAAATAAAACTTCATAGTTTCTTTTAAGAAACACATTGAACAGTGATTCTCAACCCCTTTTTTAAAAAAATTACTTGAATAAACCTGAAGTAACCATCATCACTAACAGTGGGTCATTAAGGCACTGATTCTTAAAAGAAGCATACATGATGAAATGCAAGTTGTAGTTGTAAAATTTGGCCACTAAGGGGTGTCTTGTGCAGCAAATTTATTAAGTTTAGAGCCATAAGTTTAAATCAGTGATTTGGAATTGTATCTGATGTCCCAATTTCCTATCTTATTGCTCTTTTTAGCCATTTCAACATTTAAACAGCAAACACTAACTTTAACTGCTGAACAAACTAAAATCTGACTTCTAGCTCTGAATCAGAAATTAATATAGAACAACCACACCATGCTCTGTCCTGTGCTATACAGCCCAAAGCACAGCAGTCTAAAGAAGGCACAGTGGGCTGGGGTCCACAATTCAGGTGTTCAGAGCAAAGCTCTGCTTTGGTGGGAGTCACTTACTCCCTAGCTAGATGAAATGAGTGATTCACAACAGGCCGGCCTGCCTTTCTTTGTGAGGGGAGAAGAAAGCTTCCAACCACTTCAGCATATGGAGGCAGAAAAAAAAAGGTGAGAACCTCTGGATTAGATCATCTTTACCATGTTTCCTAGGGAAACAATTATATAATCCTAAATCACTTACACTCTCTTGTCCTAAGGTGCTATCTATAAAACAAGGAGAGAGAGAAGCCAACAGGCAAGGTTTTAGTAAGAAGCTCCACATCTATTTATTTCGTGTAACAGATTCTGAATAAGATTTCATTAGACAAAATAGTACCTGCTTGCTGCAAAACTCCCCAGTTGATCTTCAAGGAACCTTCTTGCTATCAGAATATTCTACCCTTAAGGAACTTAACAATTTATAAAACTAGGGATACAAGCCAAGCCAAACAGAAACTACCAGAAAACCAGCTGAGAAACTATATAACCAGATAAATCCTAAGATGGAAAAACAGGTCTTCAAATGTAGCAGCAACCAGATCAATAAGTTTTCTTTAAAGTAAAGCTGAAGACTTTAACATAGTTAGGTTGCACTTGAAACATCCATCACTTTTAACCTTTAGTTCCAGTCCTTTTCCCAAGCCAAAAAACAGCTACTATACAATTTTAATATAAAATTAATTTGTAAGTATAATATTTTAATTATAATTCTGTTCATAAAATCAAATTGCTTTAAGATCTTAATCACCAATGTAGATCTTTGGTAAATATATAAATTCTCTTCGAGTTACAAAATTGACAAGCTTAAACATAGCCTTTCCTTTACTTACAAGTATTCTGACTATGGTACAAGATTTTACCAGAAACCGTTTATTAAATTCTTTTTTAAATTTCCTGTAAGAAATCTAATAAAGGAATTTTCTACTTATGGCTACCTGACTTCTCTGACGCTACCTAACACAATCTCAGTTTTCAAAGCCTCAGCCACCCTGTTAAGTGTTATCAAAGGTGTAAGGCAGGAAGAAGACAGAGACACCTGGAGAAACACATTGGTTCTCCAAAAGAGAAAAACATGGATTGCCCGTTCAATTTTCTTCCTAGAAGAAGGTGAAAGTGAGGGTGGGAACAGCTACCAGAATGAACAGCTGTCTTGCCCACAATGCTCCACTTACTTCTACCCTGTCTATTCTTCAAGATCTACTGCACTTCAGCTGGAACTCATTAAGGACACCAACGACCTCCTCCCCTGCACTTTAAGTATTCAAGTAAAGGACTGAAGCCCTCCAACAGAGGCAGCATCACTGATTTCTCAGCATTCTCCCCACCCAGAGCCCCTGGTAGAGTCCCTTCCAAATGGCAAGTGCTCTTGGAAAATAAATGAAGCCTATTCAAAAAACCAACTCTTTTTTTGTTTCCTCAAAGTCTCATTCTACTTCAAATTGACATACACGCTTTTAAACACAAAAATTCAAGAGCAAATGGTTAATAATAAAACCTAAGAAAAACACTTGTTTTTACTACTTTATTGTAACAAAATACTACCTTAATACAGACTTGATGCTAAACTAAACCTAGTCAGTACTGTTTGTTGTTTTCTTCATTATTACATACACAAATGAATAATTACAAACCTACACTTTCCAATACAGTATCCCCTAGCCACACGTGGCTACTGAGCATTCAAAATGGGGCTTGACCAAACTGATACGGGCTGCATTTGTAAAATGTACACTGGATTCTAAAGACAGAACCAAAATATATATATATATATATAATATCTCCATAACTTTTATACTGATTACACATAAATATTATATTTTGATTCTATTAAGTTAAAACTAATTTCACATATTTCCTTTTGCTTTTTTAACATTGTTAAATTTAAAATTACATACGTGGCTCTCATTTGTGGATTACCTTGTATTTCTATTGGACAGTACTGTTCTAGACATTAAATTTTATAATGTATCTGTCTATCCACCTCAATGTCCAATAAAGCTATCACAGAGATGAAAACTTCTTGCCAGGCTATTTTCATTGTTATTTCTTTGGAGGAAATACTGTATGTCCACCTACACCCCCACATACATATATACTCTTTACAAACACACACAGATACTTTATATACATTAAAAAGATCCTCTTGACTCTTGTATATCTGGATTTTCCTGGTGCTAATATTTCTGTGCTATATTTCAAATTCATTAATTTTTATAACATGTACTTTATCATAAAATTTGATTAGCTTCTTTTTGAAACAATTCCTTTCTGAATAAAAATAAGAGAAAGGACAGAGTACACATTATACTTTACCGGGCAATGACACTAACTTGCAGGATGTGTGAGTGAATAACCCTCAACGAGTTACCGTTTTTTAACATTTCATATTGCTAGCTATGTATCACTTCATGTCAAAAAGATTAACAGTTCGGGCCGAGCCATGGCGCACTCGGGAGAGTGCGGCGCTGGGAGCGCAGCAGCGCTTCCCGCCGCGGGTTCGGATCCTATATAGGGATGGCTGGTGTGATGCGCTCACTGGCTGAGAGTGGTGCGGCTGGTCACAAAAAGGACAAAAAAAAAAAAAGATTAACAGTTCAATACAAGGGGAAAAAATTCATCCATCAGACCTATTCATATGTATCTATTTTAATAATATTTCTTTTAATCTACGAAGTTCCATGTTTGTGAAATTCTGCAGTGCAGAGTAGTAAAAAAAAGAAAAATGTTTAATTAAAATATTACAGCAACTGGCTGGCTATCATTATTCATTTTCATCCATGTCATGCTTGAGAAAGCTTTGCATATTTTTAAAAGCTATGGTTCCACTAAAGCTGTCAAAATCCAATCTCTGTATACTTCCCACTTCTACATTTGAGTAAATCAGCACTACATTTATAGGTTCATAAAACTTTTTGACTCATCCCTATGACATGGTGGTTTTTCCCCTCAATTTGTTCTCATTACCAGCTGAAGTTAATGAGAAGGTATTAAAGAATGATTTGCAATGGAATTATGTTTCTGCTTCAGACAGGCCACATAAGCTACCCTTTCTTTTCTCTTGTAGAATAATGTGGTTTCTTAGGATAAAGAATATACTAGAAATAAGGAGGTTTCTCTTCTTTTCAGTATACATAATAAAGCTTATTGATCTCAAAAGGAAACACAAAAACTTCAGTATGAATCTTGAAAAGGACCAGACAAAGCAAATATTCATTATCCTGAGTGAATTAAATTTATGAAAATTCAAACATTTTACACAAGGTCATATAGTGGAGTATCACTCTGAAAATCACTTGTGCAGCATTTATCCTACTAGAAAAAGACTATTAGAAAAACAACCCTAGAACATTTTTTTCCACATTTTAAGCTATAAAAGTTCATTCTTAATTTGAAAACAAAGGAAAGGGAATTCAAATTAAGATGGTTTCTATATATGATTAGCTGCGCCTGACATCTCATGAATACCAACTTACATAAGTTTTAATTCAGAATTCTGTCTAAAGAAAAAAAAAGAGGGGAATTTCTGATAAAGCACCACTGAGTATGAGAACACCGTATATAAGTTATAGGCAGTGAGCCAAAGCCCAGCCCATTTTCTCTACTTACTTGGTGGGTAAGGAACAGCAGCTCTTCCATCCTTCCCAAGAGGTCGGTCTTCTGTCCCAACCGTAGGCATTTTTGATGAGCGCAGTGCAGGTGATACAGCCTAAGAACAGATTATTATTATTAAAACAGAGTAACACGTTTGTATATAAGTAGGGCAGTAGTCAGATATTTCTTAGTGTTTGCCTACTGATATTTAAAAATAAAGGAAAGTTGCTTCCTTATACAGTGTTCACCAGGTGAACTTCTAGAAAGACCAGCAGACAGTGAAATAAAGGAGATGGGTACAAGCTTATTAAGTATTAGTCTTTTTTTCCATGGATCTTGTGAGGACAGATTGTGCCATCAAAGCAGAGCTTGCAGACCTTAAGCAATTCTTCCCTCCCAGGTCATTAGAAAAGTAGTTTCACAGACATGATGATTACATTTGGGTGGTGCTTCCAGCAGTAATTGGCAATTGGTCTGGTTTTCCTTCTGTTTGGAAGCAGGCAACTAGAAAAGATAATCTCAAGCCCTCCAAAGCTATTATTTTTTTCATTTTTCACCACAACAAACTATGTATCTATTAGACAGTTACTGTTAACCTTCACAGAAAATAACCTTATTTCATAAAACTATTGAAATATACAGAGAAAGTTTTTCTCTGATCTGTTATTCAAAACAAATCAAGTCCCGTAATAGGCAAGATTATCTTTAAGAACTCAAATGAGTTAGTGTCAAAATTAAAATAAAATAAAGCAAGAAAAATGGTTCTTACAAATAGAAGACCTTTTACATGTTTACATTCACACAATGTCCAAGAATTGAAATGTAAAAGTAAATTTAAAGACATCTGAGATGAAAATTTAGCAGCCTCTCAACTCCATTTAAGAGTAAGATGAATTAGCAATAGATTCTAAGGTAAACCATTCACATGATTAAATGCCAGACTGGAAAACAGAGTAAACCAGAAACATTCATTTCACAGAAATGAATATTTTATTAAAAATGTCCAACTCTCCTTGGCACATTACCGTTACAAAAATACATTTTTAGAAACAGTAATTTTTAGTAATGGTAACATCAGCAGACAACTAGATAAGGAAAATGTGGTATATATACACCATGGAATACTATTCTGCCATAAAGAAAAATGAAATTCTGTCACTCACAGCAACATGAATGGGCTTGGAGAAAAGTACGTTGAGTGAAATAAGCCAGGCACAGAGGGAAAAATACCTCATGTCCTCACTCTTAACTGGGAACTAAGTGAGAAAGAAGAAAGGAAAGAAAGACCACAGTGGTATGCTGGACTTGGAGAGGGAAAGAGCATACCTAAGGTTGCGGAGTGAAGTGGGGGAAGGGGGAGGGGGGGAGGAAGTCAGGGATTAATTGGGTGGGGGACACAGGGAATAACCACAATTTTTGGTAACGGGCATGTTGATAGTATTGATCTGGCAATCACATCTTGGCACAAGTGGTGACAGCTTTGTACCCAATGAATATGCATAACCAATAAAAGGATAAAAGAAGGGGCCGGCCCGGTGGCGCACTGGATAAGTGCGCCGCTTGGGAAGCGCGGCGGCGCTCCCGCCCGAGGGTTCGGATCCCACATACAGACCGGTTCCCGCTCACTGGCTGAGCGAGGCGCGGGAGCAACACCAAGGGTTGCGATCCCGTTGCCGGTCCCCGGTCTGGTACGGGGGCAACACTGAGGGTTGCGATCCGTTGCCGGACACGGAAAAAGACAAAAAAAAAAAGGATAAAAGAAAAAAAACCTTAATCATTTCTTCATTAAGCCCAAAAGAAATTCATAATTTATACAGAGAATAAGTTCAGCAGCCCAGAACAGAGACAACAAACTCTAGGGGTTGGTGGCTGTGAATAGTGCCAGGTCACTCCATTCTGTTTGCTTTTCTTTTATTCCTTCTCCCTTTCTACTTTTTTGATTTGTAATTTGTTTTCTTTTCATACTTTGTTCCCACCATCACCACCAAAACATCTAACCTAACCCTCAGGATCATTTAAACCAATCCAGGCAGTGCTTGGCTTCAACAAGGAAAAAAGTCATTTCTCCTACCAGAAGTTTTCACACTTCCATGTCCTTTTCCTTCATGTAGCCACTGCCTGAATTCAGGTCCTCATGTTCCATCCAACAAAAGTTACCAAACAGAACTCTTGCTTTCTGCATAGCAGATTGATTAAAAAAAAAAAAAAAAATAGCACTCACTTCTACCAGTTGAGTTCTGCACTCAGCAGCCTTCGGAGAAACACATTATTAGTAGAATTTGAAGTCCACAGCCCTAAGCCTGGTGCCAAAATCCTTCCTCGCCCTATCAATCTCTACCCACCAACAGAAAGCAGACCAGTGGTCTGTTCATTATACCTCAAAGCCAATCTAGTTCATTCTTGCTGTTTAATCAAGGCTCATTCCACACTCAAACTAATGTCTTTCCCCACCTCTCACTGACCCCAGTCTTTCCACATTTCAACTCAAATCCACTCTTCAAGGCCATTATGATCTCATCATCTTCTAAGTACTTATAACACTAATGTGTATGATATCTGTTAGATACATTTTAGTTTAAAGTTAGAACGGGCTTTAGAAGTCTGATCTCTATTTAACCTTCAAGCCTTTCCTTGAACACTGCACCCTTGTCACTTTGTACTTGAACATCCCGCACCTTTAGACTCAGGTCTATTACTGCACTCACAGTAATAAGTATATTGTAACTTTATTTATATGCTGTTTCACCTTAAGTTGGTGAGTATCTCAAGTATTAGGGTGGTAATTTAATCATACTCATAACCTCAATGATTAGCCTTAAGATCTGCTACAAAGAATTAATCACCAAATCATTAACAGATGTATATAGGTATGGGGAGGCAGATAGAATAAAGAAAAATAAACTAGTAAACTGACTTCTCTGAAAAGAGGGCCTATTTTACTCATCTCCAGGTCCCCCAGAAATAAGGGGCACTTATATTTGCCCAAAGATAGAGAGTTAGTAAAGGAGGATGAGGACTCAAACTTCCTGGCTCTTAGCTTAGCGAATCTCAAAGAAATATAATTCTTATCTGTCATTTTAATCACGTGATACCTTGTATTATTTAACCTCTATGCTTATAAATTTTATTTCCCTACCATGATTCCACGATCCTAAAAAGTATAGATCATACTTGTACTTGTATTATCTCTTCAAAATGTAAACTAACCTGTGACTTATTAGATGAATAAAAAATTATGTGGGCATTATTTTTTAAATCTGATCTAAAAGGACTACATAATATATTTCTATTAGTCCCCTGATATTTGGAAGAATTTATTAAAATAAATATGAAATGTTTTAATATTTACAACTGTTATAACACTAAGGAAAAAAGCCATCAATAAACAAAACCTAAGAGGTGTCAGACACTATACTAATAACTTTTAGAATCTTTTCAAAGTACACATTTTTAAAAAAAATATTCAGAAATTCAAATAGGAGCCCAAGAACTCTGTAGACCAAACTATAAAGAAATACCGAAACAGTGACATAAAGTCCTCTAATTTAGCAAAAATTTTTATGTGTAGCTATGATATGATAGACTCACCCCAAGTTCGTCATCATCAGAATTATCAAAGATGTTGTCTAAGTCATGCAGGGAAGGTGCCAAATCTGTCACCTGTGTAAGGCTACTGGAGCCAGCTCTGCCAGCAGCATTATCCTGCCGGACATCTGTAGGAAAGGAGGTAAAAGAAACAGAATGAGCAACTCCATCAAGTGAGAAGGAATGAGGAGAGGACACGGATCTCAATGAACAAGACCTGCCTGTGAATTTTTTCCCTATGGTTTTAAATTTAGAGACAATTATTTCCAAATATGTTTATCAGTTTTTTAAGGAACTGAAAAACAATCTATGAAAAAATATATTAAAGATGAGATGAAACTATTGCTATTACAATGTAATTTTAAATTGAGAAGCATCTCCCTTGCATTTTATTTTAGCAACAATCCAAGTGAGGCAAATAATCATTGTACACACCTGTTTTAGTAGCAGAACTGAAAATAGACATGGCATTTTTCCCATCAGGCACCGGCGTGGAATGACCTGGTGTAGTGACATCCTTGGTACCAAATCCATCCTCTGACTGTATAATAAATTCAGCCAAACAAAACACATGAACACCAACCCAAAGTGTGGAATATGAGGGAGAACACAAAGAATTAGAGGGTAGCATGGAACTTGTTATGAGCACAAGTATGATAAACCATGGTCTATGCAACCAAAGGAAATAAAAGATATGAGCTTTCTCTGGAATCTAAACAGAACCAAGAACTCCCCCACTTTCCCCTCAATCCTATGAGGTATTCAGAGTGAATTGGTGTTTTATACCTAAACAGTACTGGTGGCATTTGATTATAGACTTGCCATGGTGTTAAAAGCTGCCTTTAATAACATTTTAGATGCTGAATTATAGATCAAGCTTTCTGGATCTAGACAGATCTCTGTAAAGGAATCTAAAAAGCATTCTCCTAAGCTATACTGGCCTCTTTTGATTGTCTTACTTCCTCTACTCTCAAGAATACCTCTTTAAATGACCCAATATTTTAGAATGCCTTAAAATTCAAGGTTAAAGACAGCAGACACACCCAGTACTCATTTTTATAACAACAGAACCAGTAAAATTAATACTGACAGTCTATGAGTAATGTTGATATTAATTCAGAGAATGTACAAGTATAGCGCTTAGCACAGTAAGCATAATAAGCGCACAATAAATAGTAGATACTGTTATCAACATGTTTTTCTCTACGTTTTGGGTATTTTGGAATAATATTTAAAGAGAAATAAGCAGGGAGCATAGGCCAACAAGAATTAGCATATGAGAGGAAACATGCACTGTACAAGCTATAGCCTGGAAAATATGAGGCTTCATTTATGTTCGGCTGACTTTTAAACAAAGGTGAGCCATGACATAAAAAGGAACAATATGCTGTTCGATACAATAGTACCAAGAGCATGAATATGGGGACAGAGCAATCAGGCAAGACTATCTCAAACATTCTGCCTCGAAAGTCTTCCTACACGTGTTGTATTGACATAGAAAGAAACCCACACCATGCTGGACTCTCTCTATGTTAAATGGTACCTTATTCTTTTTCAGAGAATCTTTCTCAGTCCCTTGTTTGCATTTCTTGTTGGCTGTAAAGATGTATTTTATGTCACCATCCTCAAAGGTATATGGGTCATTGACTTCTCCCAAACTGTCTCCAGGTTGTTGTGATAGAGGCAATGGATCAAGAAAGTGGAGTGGCTGCATCTGGGGCTGCTTGTCTTGCCAGATTTTAAACCGTTTGTTAGGCTGTGCTAAGAGCCTAAAAGGGAAAATAAATTTAAACAAGATAAACAATTTAAACAAGATAAACATGGTGAAAGGATTGGTATCTTGAAAAGAGCAGTATTTATGATTTAAGGCATTTGTAAAGCTTAAACTAAACTTAAAAACTAAAAATTCACCTATACAGTGATTTTCTTTTAGAGATTATATTTATGATTAAATAAAACTTGGTAGGTTTTGTCAAGAATACAGCGTCCCTCAGTATCCTTTGGGAATTGGTTCCAGAATCTCCTGTGGATACCAAGATTTGAGGATGCTCAAGTCCCTGATATAAAATGGTGCAGTACTTGCATATAACCTATGTACATCCTCTTGTATACTTTAAATCATCTCTAGATTACTTTTAATACCTAATACAATGTAAATGCCACGTAAATAGTTGTTATACTGTATTGTTTAGGGAATAATGACAAGAAAAATAAGTCTGTACATGTTCGGTATGGGCACATTTTTTCCCCAAATATTTTCAATCCATGGTTGGCTGAATCCACAGATATATGTATTTGTCTCTGATCTCATGGATTTCACATAAAAGCTCAGATTCTTAGGACAGACTGCCTAGGTTCAAAGTCCATCTGTGTCATTTACTAACTGCATGATGCTAGTTTATCAGTTATGACATTAATAGAATACTATGATTGTGGTAAAGATTAAATGAGATAATCTGTGTAAACTCTTTAGAAAAATTGGTGGCTCAAAAGCACTGTATTTAGTATTATTACTAGACACAAGAATCATACCTGAATGTATGCAAAGCCTTCCTCAAAACTGTCAGCATAAAAAGAAGGCACTGACGGCAATGTGGAAGTCTCATAAATCTATATTCTTTGACTAACAAACAATAGGCTAAATATATAGTGTACTAAAATGCCACAATGAGACCTTTATATGCCACCATGTATAAATGACATGTACACTAAACCTCACGAAGGACACAAAGCATTGACTTCTAAACATTCTCTATGTGCAGAGTCTAGAATGGTCAAGAAAAGCCTGCTTTCATTTTGGATCTGAAGGTTTCCCAGGGAGAGATAAGGAGGACAGCCCCTGATGCCCAGAAGCCTAAGCCCTTTCGATAGGTGATAGGTGGGTGCTGCAGAGTTGCCTTACCTTTGCAGTGCAGTGCTCTCTGAGTTTACCTCCATTTTGGCATCACATCTTTCACCCTGGAGCTCTGGAGGCCTGAACTCAGCATCATCACTGGGTGGGAGATGATAACTATGCCACCACTTATCTGATGACTCTGGGTTCGAGGGCCTAATTCCACAATATAAGGCTGTCTCGCTGACCTCTGCCATCAGAGGCAGTCTTTGGCCTACGAGGACAGTTCTGTCATCCAGAGTAGACAACTGCTGGAGCTCTAGCCCATTTCCATAGAGGGCTGGATTCACAGGGACAGATGGTGGGTCCAAACTCTCCGTTTCCTGACCTCGTGGCTGAGGGCTGAGTGTTGGCGGCAGAGGGGAAATAGGGGAATGAGGTGAATCCATAGGATTCAAATTCATTTGCTTGCTTGTATTTCTGGAAGGCACGGCCATTTGCTTATCATACTTCCTACTGCTAGACACCTCTAAGGAGGAGTCTATCGCTGCCAACCCTAGCTTCTGTCCTGGTGTATCTTGTTCCATGCATAACTCTTCAGCCACTGACGGCCTATGGTGAAAAGGTATCAAGGGTCTCTTTTGCAACTTGTCTCCTTTTTCCTGTCTTTCCGTTGTTTTGTGCTTAGAAGAAGCAGGCGGCGGTAAAGATGAAGATGATGATGGTCCTGCACTGAACCCTGGCTGAGATATTGTAGGAGGTCGATTGGGTCCTACTGCACAACGTTTTAAAAGTTTATGCCTAAAATGAGTTAAAATGAAATCAACAAATACACAGATAAAAATAACTTTATCATTATAACATTACAAAAGAGGTGCCTCTGACAAGGTCATGCCTTTTTAAGCACACATCAGATGCACTAATATATCTATAAAAGCTCTAGGACTTAATTATACTTATAACAACTAAAAAATGCAATACACTCTGATGGAAAGTGAAGAATCAATCAAATACAAATTAAGCACACAAGAAATGGACTGAACAAGAAATATACATTAATATACTGCTAACCACTACAAAATTACTGATGTGAAAAAACCTCCAATCTTTCCAATTTGGTGAAGGCCTCAGACAACCTATGCATACTGCATCTGAAAACCACAAGAGGACAGTCATGAGATCACCTGCCAAGAGAAAACAAAAAGTTTCCAATTTCTATTTTTCCACACTCTACTAACTCTAATATAAAATGGTTTTTAATGGCCTGTGGTATTGTAAATTGGGAATAAATAACTATACAACTCTTCCCTAAAGTGTGAAACTAAGAAAATGAGGGTAAATCCTTTTTTTTTTTTTTTTTTTTTTTTTATGTATTGATATGGTTCAAAAAACCTAAAAATTATACAGTGAAAATTCTACCTCCTAATTCTCTTATTTGCCTAGTTTTGCTTCCCAGCTCCCCATTGTTATTAGTTTTTTATTCATTTTCCTAGTATCTTTATGTATTTATTATTTATTTTTTGGGCGGCTGACCTGTAAGGGGATCTGAATCCTTGACTTTGGTGTTACCAGCACCATGCTCTAACCAAATGAGCTAACTGGCCAGCCCTGAGTGTCAATCCTAAGAACGTTTAATAGGATAAACATACTAGTATTAAAAACAACCTTGGATCTTACAGACACACATTAAAATGAGATAGGAGTAAAAAGGTTGTGAGTGAACATTAAAACAATACACATGCACAAATTCGCCTGAACCATCTAAGCAGGACACCAAGTCTGCTCATATCCTAATACACTTCTTGGCAAGAACAGTTGTGAGAAATGGCTCAGTAAGGGTCCACTAGATGATGCCAAGACTTAATCTGCACAACAAAGTTATATAGCAGGTCAGCCAGTTCCACCCAATGTATAAATCATTCCCAAGGAAAAATGTAAGCTCTCCTGCCGGTGTAGCTGTAACTCTCTGAGGCCACTAGGGTGGCATTAAATTACTGCTGCATTGCACTAAATGATGCCCTAGTGGGCAGTAAAACGGATTTGTGTGGCATAATGGGATGGTTTAGTGGGACAGCAGGATGGCTGTCTTGCTCCATAAGGCCATTTAATAGTGAGAGGAGTGGACCATTCCATAATGGGGTTGGTAATCCTGCAGCAGATAATCTGAAAACACTCTTGTCAAAGTCTTTGCTACTCTAAAAAAGTAAAATAAAAATTCCTGACTTTGAAAAAGATTATCTAAGCATAAGGCCATATACAATAAGGCCAAAGGTGTGCTTTAAGCCCCACGGACACAGTACCACAATAACATATGACTGTCTCATTGGAAAATACCTCAATTATATCATCCAAGGGTGCTTAATTTTAAAACCTAGGCTTTAAACATCTTTTACAAAAAAACTTGCTGATTTGGATTTTCTCAGAGAGCATTTAACCACACTAGTCCTTTGATAGTAGCCTATTCAGAGTAAGAATTTTTTGCAGTGGATAATTTTATAATGTCAGTTTTTTTCAAATGTGTTTACTAACTAAGCTACATTGCAAAATGGTTGGATACTGAATGCACCAGTAGGTAATAGACTATCGCTACAAATCTCAGAGCAAGACAGGAACCTGACCAGAAAAGAGAGCAGGAAGATCAGGCTAAGAAATCCCACTTTAGGGTCGACTAGTGGTAGGAACAAACCAAAAGCAGGGCCAAACAGTGTAGGAATACATGGTGGCTAAAAGAATGAGGAAAGAAGGACTACCACAGACGTTTCAGAGGCAGTCATAGTGAAATGCAGTGACAGACTACATCTGGCAAACGGAGAAAAACTAGATCAAGTTTCTAGGCAGAAAAGGGAAAATCATGATAAAAATGACCACAATTGGGTACCTGGTTTTGTGGGGGAAACAGACATGTCA
Source organism: Galeopterus variegatus (assembly GCF_000696425.1). NCBI lineage: Eukaryota > Metazoa > Chordata > Mammalia > Dermoptera > Cynocephalidae > Galeopterus > Galeopterus variegatus. Next base: position 237,686 of record NW_007727561.1, read on the forward strand.
ATATTAAGGATATTTTTTAAAGGCACCCCCAAAAAATACAAAAGGAGAGTACATGTGAGAAGTCAGGTCTAGAGATAAATACTTAGAAGTCAATGGAATGGTGCCCTGGTATGCATACTGCTATAAAAAAGTCCTGAAGGTATAATAATTTGGTGAGGAAATAGAGCAATAATTCCAGAGGACAAAAGTAAAAGCATTACTAAGAGTCTTCAAAAAGTTCATGGAATGATTCACATTACCTTTAAATTCTAATTTTCCACAAACTATCTGAAGTACCCTCATGTTTATTAACACTTAAAGTGTTCCAAAAAATAATTCAAGGTAGTTAATTAAAATGTGATATCAATCAGTAAAAAGGTTATTTTTAAAAAATGAAAAAATCTAGATTAAGGAAAAGAGCAGGAAAAATAAGATGAAGGAACAACTAAACACACTACTATTTATATACTAGGTACTTACTAAAGGTGGCCATAACTTGGCTGTGAGCAGGGTTTTAATCAATATTAATACGAAAATACTTTCTATTAACCAATTCACAACAGCCTAGAGACAAAAGCAAAACAGGTATTCAGCTGCAGTATGCTTCACCTATCCTAGGCCCAGAGAGAGATTCTCACGTGCTCAGAGAGAATACCCTTAATAAGCAAGCAACTTCTTCAAAAACACCCTCCCCGAAACATCAAGCATGAGTTTTACTGGGCTCATTTTTAAAACATCTCTCAACAAGAGGCTGACTACAAAGACAGAACATAATGAAAAAGAATCAACCTAAGGTGCAGTAGAAAGCAGCAAGAAGGTGTCAAAATTGTCCAGAAGTGCACACAGACACGCAAAAGTTGGCACATATTCTCAGGTTTTGAAGTAGCAAACTGAATAATTTGCAGAAGCAACTTGATAACAAGGCCAGTTGACTAATAATCTCTTCCTGAGTCCTGAGAATAAAACTGTATCATCTGCATATAAGAAAAGACTGATCTTTTTCTTCTTTACTAGAGGAAGAAGAAGATTTAAAACAAAATAAAACAAAAAGATAGGAAAGAAGTGGTCTGTGAGACCAGGAGATGAGCCAACAAAATGTGCCACCATTCTACTTAACTATCGTTCTGCCTATTTTACTACTTACCTGGAACAAGAACAGCTGACTCTTTGGGTTGGATCCACAAAATCCCAAGTAGTAGGATTGTTAGCAGGCTCTTCTTCAAGAGTTGGAGTTGACATCTGGCTCCTCCTAAAAAGGTTTAAAATGTAACTTATATGCAAATGTGAGATAACACTCATACTACCTAGGGAGAAAAATGTTAAAAAGACTTGAATACATTTTACATAGTAATGGTATCCTGCTGATATATAGATCAGAGACAACCAAAGGAAAAAAATACTTGTTCTATGCACTAGAAGCAGGATTCAAAATATTTCTATTTAAGTTTAATGTACATTTTTTTTTCCTTTTTGTCTTTTTTCGTGACCGGCAACGGATCGCAACCCTCAGTGTCGCGCCCGTACCAGACCGGGACCGGCAACAGGATCGCAACCCTCGGTGCTGCGCCCGCACCTCGCTCAGCCAGTGAGCGGCCGGTCTATATGTGGGATCCGAACCCTTGGCGGGAGTGCTGCCACGCTCCCAAGCGGCGCACTGTAGCAGTGCGTCACCAGGCCGGCCCTTAATGTACATTTTAACACAGGTAGTATACACAGCAATTAAACAATANCTAAACACACTACTATTTATATACTAGGTACTTACTAAAGGTGGCCATAACTTGGCTGTGAGCAGGGTTTTAATCAATATTAATAGGAAAATACTTTCTATTAACCAATTCACAACAGCCTAGAGACAAAAGCAAAACAGGTATTCAGCTGCAGTATGCTTCACCTATCCTAGGCCCAGAGAGAGATTCTCACGTGCTCAGAGAGAATACCCTTAATAAGCAAGCAACTTCTTCAAAAACACCCTCCCTGAAACATCAAGCATGAGTTTTACTGGGCTCATTTTTAAAACATCTCTCAACAAGAGGCTGACTACAAAGACAGAACATAATGAAAAAGAATCAACCTAAGGTGCAGTAGAAAGCAGCAAGAAGGTGTCAAAATTGTCCAGAAGTGCACACAGACACGCAAAAGTTGGCACATATTCTCAGGAGACATACGGACCACCCATGTACCCTGAAGCCAAGTCACTTATGCCACAGTAAGAACCCCTGATCTAAATACATGAAATGAATAGCCATCTTCTAAATACACTTATCACAACTGAACTTTTTATCAGTATTGAGCAGTATCAAATTTGAAAATATATACTTTAGAAGCAGAGCCACTCTAAATTACCCAGTAAGTGAAAAATCATCACCACATGCTTGTTCTAACAGTCAGCTGAGTTGGAGGATAAGACTTACATCCACTCAAAAAATTTTAAGAATCCTAATGAAACCCATAACAATAAGATTCTTCACAACCACAAGGAGTGATAAGTCAAGGGAATATCCATGAGGAGTGCAAAAATTTTCTACAGGAAACAATTCGGGGCCCTATCTAAATACCTGAATGAATAAGCAATTAAGATACCAGGACTACAATTCTAGCTTTTAGCAAATGTTACCAATTACCTGCCACAGTCATCAAAACATCACCACTAACAACAACAAAACAAATTATCTATAGACGATCTATTTAATCCAAATTCTATTAACACAAGCCAACTTGTTTTCAATATGTATCTCTACTTGAAAATTAAGAGTAGTTACATAAAATCATTTAAAGGACTAAAGATTGTCTTGGCAAATTGATGTCTTTAGTTTCTTTTTTTTTGTCTTTTTGTCTTTTTCCGTGTCCGGCCACGGATTGCAACCCTCAGTGTTGCCCCCGTACCAGACCGGGGACCGGCAACGGGATCGCAACCCTTGGTGTTGCTCCCGCGCCTCGCTCAGCCAGTGAGCGGGAACCAGTCTGTATGTGGGATCCGAACCCTCGGGCGGGAGCGCCGCCGCGCTTCCCAAGCGGCGCACTATCCAGTGCGCCACCGGGCCGGCCTGATGCCTTTAGTTTTGAAGTAGCAAACTGAATAATTTGCAGAAGCAACTTGATAACAAGGCCAGTTGACTAATAATCTCTTCCTGAGTCCTGAGAATAAAACTGTATCATCTGCATATAAGAAAAGACTGATCTTTTTCTTCTTTACTAGAGGAAGAAGAAGATTTAAAACAAAATAAAACAAAAAGATAGGAAAGAAGTGGTCTGTGAGACCAGGAGATGAGCCAACAAAATGTGCCACCATTCTACTTAACTATCGTTCTGCCTATTTTACTACTTACCTGGAACAAGAACAGCTGACTCTTTGGGTTGGATCCACAAAATCCCAAGTAGTAGGATTGTTAGCAGGCTCTTCTTCAAGAGTTGGAGTTGACATCTGGCTCCTCCTAAAAAGGTTTAAAATGTAACTTATATGCAAATGTGAGATAACACTCATACTACCTAGGGAGAAAAATGTTAAAAAGACTTGAATACATTTTACATAGTAATGGTATCCTGCTGATATATAGATCAGAGACAACCAAAGGAAAAAAATACTTGTTCTATGCACTAGAAGCAGGATTCAAAATATTTCTATTTAAGTTTAATGTACATTTTTTTTTCCTTTTTGTCTTTTTTCGTGACCGGCAACGGATCGCAACCCTCAGTGTCGCGCCCGCACCAGACCGGGACCGGCAACAGGATCGCAACCCTCGGTGCTGCGCCCGCACCTCGCTCAGCCAGTGAGCGGCCGGTCTATATGTGGGATC